>NW_021823089.1:0-25000 GCF_901001165.1 Salmo trutta | reverse complement strand
CTTTATAGCATCCACCTTCCAATTACGTGGCGGAGATTTTGACCAATGTATGGCGGACCAATAGCCATCCGCCATGTAAGACCTGGGTCGGGATTGTGGAGTGTAATAACTAGAGTACGAGAAGGTTACACATCTGTGAAAATAATTCCTTTCGTTCCAATCCTCTCAAAACAACTTTGATGATCGAGTTTCGTTGATGGAACAACAAACATGGGGTGCATCCCAAATGGCATCAATTTCCTACTTTTGGGCCCTGGACTATGGGCCGTGGACTATGGGCCCTGGTCTATGGGCCCTGGTCTATGGGCCCTGGTCTATGGGCCCTGGACTATGGGCCCTGGTCTATGGGCCCTTGACTATGGGCCCTGGTCTATGGGCCCTGGTCTATGGGCCCTGGACTATGGGCCCTGGACTATGGGCCCTGGTCTATGGGCCGTGGACTATGGGCCCTGGTCTATGGGCCCTGGTCTATGGGCCCTGGTCTATGGGCCCTGGTCTATGGGCCGTGGACTATGGGCCCTGGTCTATGGGCCCTGTACTATGGGCCCTGGACTATGGGCCCTGGACTATGGGCCCTGGACTATGGGTCCTGGACTATGGGCCCTGGACTATGGGCCCTGGACTATGGGCCCTTGACTATGGGCCCTGGACTATGGGCCCTGGACTATGGGCCCTGGACTATGGGCCCTGGACTATGGGCCGTGGACTATGGGCCCTGGTCTATGGGCCCTGGACTATGGGCCCTGGACTATGGGCCCTGGACTATGGGCCCTGGTCTATGGGCCCTGGACTATGGGCCCTGCACTCTGGGCCCTGGACTATGGGCCCTGGTCTATGGGCCCTGGACTATGGGCCGTGGACTATGGGCCCTGGTCTATGGGCCCTGGTCTATGGGCCCTGGACTATGGGCCCTGGACTATGGGCCCTGGACTATGGGCCCTGGACTATGGGCCCTGGTCTATGGGCCCTAGACTATGGGCCCTGGACTATGGGCCTGGTCTATGGGCCCTGGACTATGGGCCCTGGACTATGGGCCCTGGTCTATGGGCCCTGGTCTATGGGCCCTGGACTATGGGCCCTTGACTATGGGCCGTGGACTATGGGCCCTGTTCTATGGGCCCTGGACTATGGGCCCTGGACTATGGGCCCTGGACTATGGGCCCTGGACTATGGGCCCTTGACTATGGGCCGTGGACTATGGGCCCTAGTCTATGGGCCCTGGACTATGGGCCCTGGACTATGGGCCCTGGACTATGGGCCCTGGACTATGGGCCCTGGACTATGGGCCCTTGACTATGGGCCCTGGTCTATGGGCCCTTGACTATGGGCCCTGGACTATGGGCCCTGGACTATGGGCCCTGGACTATGGGCCCTGCACTCTGGGCCCTGGACTATGGGCCCTGGTCTATGGGCCCTGGACTATGGGCCGTGGACTATGGGCCCTGGTCTATGGGCCCTGGTCTATGGGCCCTGGACTATGGGCCCTGGACTATGGGCCCTGGACTATGGGCCCTGGACTATGGGCCCTGGTCTATGGGCCCTAGACTATGGGCCCTGGACTATGGGCCTGGTCTATGGGCCCTGGACTATGGGCCCTGGACTATGGGCCCTGGTCTATGGGCCCTGGTCTATGGGCCCTGGACTATGGGCCCTTGACTATGGGCCGTGGACTATGGGCCCTGTTCTATGGGCCCTGGACTATGGGCCCTGGACTATGGGCCCTGGACTATGGGCCCTTGACTATGGGCCCTTGACTATGGGCCGTGGACTATGGGCCCTAGTCTATGGGCCCTGGACTATGGGCCCTGGACTATGGGCCCTGGACTATGGGCCCTGGACTATGGGCCCTGGACTATGGGCCCTTGACTATGGGCCCTGGTCTATGGGCCCTTGACTATGGGCCCTGGACTATGGGCCCTGGACTATGGGCCCTGGTCTATGGGCCCTGGACTATGGGCCCTGGTCTATGGGCCCTGGTCTATGGGCCCTGGTCTATGGGCCCTGGACTATGGGCCCTGGACTATGGGCCCTGGACTATGGGCCTGGTCTATGGGCCCTGGTCTATGGGCCCTGGACTATGGGCCCTGGTCTATGGGCCCTGGTCTATGGGCCCTGGACTATGGGCCCTTGACTATGGGCCCTGGACTATGGGCCCTGGACTATGGGCCCTGGTCTATGGGCCCTGGACTATGGGCCCTGGACTATGGGCCCTTGACTATGGGCCCTTGACTATGGGCCGTGGACTATGGGCCCTAGTCTATGGGCCCTGGACTATGGGCCCTGGACTATGGGCCCTGGACTATGGGCCCTGGACTATGGGCCCTGGACTATGGGCCCTTGACTATGGGCCCTGGTCTATGGGCCCTTGACTATGGGCCCTGGACTATGGGCCCTGGACTATGGGCCCTGGTCTATGGGCCCTGGACTATGGGCCCTGGTCTATGGGCCCTGGTCTATGGGCCCTGGTCTATGGGCCCTGGACTATGGGCCCTGGTCTATGGGCCCTGGTCTATGGGCCCTGGACTATGGGCCCTGGTCTATGGGCCCTGGACTATGGGCCCTGGTCTATGGGCCCTGGACTATGGGCCCTGGACTATGGGCCTGGTCTATGGGCCCTGGACTATGGGCCCTGGACTATGGGCCCTGGTCTATGGGCCCTGGTGAAAAGTAGTGCACTAAAGGGAGGAGGGTGCCATTTGAGACATGCATATATATATATATATATTACTATATTACTATACCACCATATATTACTATACCACCACCTTCCGGAGACACCTGAAACCCCACCTCTTTAAGGAATACCTGGGATAGGATAAAGTAATCCTTCTAACCCCCCCCTTAAAAGATTTAGATGCACTATTGTAAAGTGGTTGTTCTACTGGATATTATAGGTGAATGCACCAATTTGTAAGTCGCTCTGGATAAGAGCGTCTGCTAAATGACTTAAATGTAAATGTAAATGTATATTACTATATTATATTACTGTAGACAAATGCCCACTTCAGAAGAAGGTAACGATGAGGATGGTTCATCAATGGTGATGGTGTCACGTAGTAGGAAGGTTAGTATAAGGACACAAACACACTCGACCAGGAAACTGTCACACTCCATCCCCATGTAACAGTACAGCTTCCGTCCCTCTCCTCGCCCCAACCTGGGCTCGAACCAGGGACCCTCTGCACACATCAACAACTGACACCACCACGAAGGATTGTTACCCATCGCGCCACAAAAGCCGAGGCCCTTTGCAGAGCAAGGGGAACAACTACTTAAGGTCGCAGAGCGAGTGAAGTCACCCGATTGAAACGCTATTAGCGCGCACCACCGCTAACTAGCTAGCCATTTCACATCGGTTACACCCAGGTGGCAGCACCAACCGCATCAAGGAAGCCTTGATAATTACTCAGCTGTGGCCAATTAAGGTGATGGCCAGTTAGAAGGACAGCTGCATGCTTGAAGCTGTGTGTAACTTGCAGGTTGGTCGACAGCTCGACTCATTGCGGAGTTTGGACGGTGCGTTGACTCGAAAGCGTAAAAATGGCACTAAGTACAGACCTATGTCTCGTGATTACAAACCTTCGGTCAATCCTACGGTCATTCCTTCCTCTCTTGGCTACCCACCTTCGCCTCCTGAAAACAAACCAAATGACCTATACATCTATTTGCTCATGATGGTTGGCAGTAATGAGTACTCTGAAATTGAGCCTGACCAGGATGAAGTACCTGCAGCTAAAGGTGTGGTAGTCACTTCCAGCGGTTGCCAATGGGAGTGATTTTTGACCGGTAGGAGTGAGACTTTTGGGAAAAGTGGATTCCTGCTTTTTGGCTGACCCCCTACGTTGTTTCAGGCTGGGTAAAGGACAAATTGGGAGTTGCGCGACATGCCTCTCGGGGCTCAACCAGTGTGGTGATTTTGCTCTCCAGCGGGGGGCGCTGCTCAAATGAGTGATCAGTGGGGTTTGACACAGAGTTTTTACCTGATAAGATCAGGTTAGGTTATATTTGCTATTTCCTGAAGGCTTATGTTCCGAACTCGGTACGGTGCTTTAGATGCCATGTTCGGACATGTTGCAGCAGTGTGTAGAAGGGAGATCCCAAGATGTGAGAAATAATTTGCAGGAAGACCTAGTCAGAGGGAGTGTATGCTGAGGCAGTGAAGAGAGTAGAGGATAGCCCAAGGTAGGACTTGGCGGTATACCGTATTTTATGATATACCGGTATTGATGCAGGGACCGGTTTGGGTTTTTACTTTACCTTCTATTACGGTATATGAATGTTTTGGTTTGTTAAATGTGATACGCCATGTGTAATGTCCATTTTTATTGTTTACTTCGTTACTTGAGTCATCTCTCTCTGCTCTTTCTCTCCGTGCCACTTTCCACACATACCTTGCCACGCCCTCTGTCACTCAAGTTGAGCATTTGATGTTCCTCAACGAGACACTTGCGTTCAGTCTGCATGGTCAATACAGCACATGCAACAGTGTTGATGACAACTGCTGTTTTCACTTTGCTTCTTACTATAAATCCACTCGTGTTCTATAACGACACTATTAGTTTGTTTATTACATCAGCAAACAGCTAGTTTGTCTTTCTTAGCAAGTTTCCCTAAATCTTCTGAGATGCTAATAGCTAGCTAGCTAATAAATGTACTGAGTAAGAGCAAATGTAGCTAGCTATTACAACCTGATAATACTAGTGATGGTGTAGACCTAAATCAGCATGTTTGTGCAACAGTATCTTCTAAATCAAAGAGGAATATGCAAAGCAAGAATTTTAGCTACGTGAAGTAGCTAAGAGAAAACATGCAATGTAGCCAAAGCTTATAGGGTCCCCTAGGAAACACTTATCAACACTTTGGTTCCTACCTTGTCACAATAACTCCTCCCTGGCATTTTAATTCGTTGTCATCTCAAACAACACTGTATTCAAAGTGCCCACTATTATATTCTAACTATAGAATTAGATTAGTCATTAGTCATTAGTCAGTTTTGCTCTAATTTGCAAGTAAAATCGCAATTGCAACATTCGGTTCAAAATAAATCTTAGATTAGTTGCCCATATCGTGCAGCCCTACGTGGCAGTGTTGAACTTATCTCAATTGAGCTGTGGTGTAAAGCACTTTACGTAAAAATGATTTCAAGTACTACTTAAGTCTTTTTTTTGGTATCTGTACTTTACTATTTTTATTTTGACAACTTTTACTTCACTACATTCCTAAAGAAAATAATGTACTTTTTACTCCATACATTTTTCCTGACACCTGAAAGTACTCGTTACATTTTGAATGCTTAGCAGGTCAGGAAAATGGTCCAATTTACGCGCTTGTCAAGAAAACATCCCTGGTCATCTACTGCCTCTGATCTGGTGGACTCACTAAACACAAATGCTTTGTTTTGTAAATTATGTCTGAGTGTTGGAGGGAATAAAATAAATAAAATTATAAACAAGAAAATGGTGCCGTCTGGTTTGCTTAATATAAGGAATTTGAAATTAAGTACATACTTTTGATACTTAAGTATATTTAAAACCAAATACTTTTACTCAAGTAGTATTTTACTGGGTATTTTTACTTGAGTAATTTTCTGTTAACGTATCTTTACTCTAACTCAAGTATGACAATTGGGTACTTTTTCCACCACTGCAACATTGAGTGCAGGAAATAGAGAAATGATAAAAGGGCTGAAATTTGATTTGGTTGAAGTTGAATTGAACAGTATATAAACAAATCAGAATGGAGAAAGACCCATTGAAATCACTTAGAATGCGTGTGTTACCACTCTAGGATCACTCCCTACTCATAAAGGAAATGTACAACTTTTAGTATTCAAAAACTAAAAATACCGTCATACCGTCCAATTGTTTTTTTTTTTAAATACCGTGATATATTTTGGCCATATCTTCCAGCCCTGGCCCAAGGGTGAGTGATTCGACTGGGAGGAGAGGAAACGTTTTAGTAAGGTGTGATTTCTTGCTAGTAAGGTTGGATTTCTTGCTAGTAAGGTGTGATTTCTTGCTAGTAAGGTTGGATTTCTTGCTAGTAAGGTTGGATTTCTTGCTAGTAAGGTGTGATTTCTTGCTAGTAAGGTTGGATTTCTTGCTAGTAAGGTGTGATTTCTTGCTAGTAAGGTTGGATTTCTTGCTAGTAAGGTGTGATTTATTGCTAGTAAGGTTGGATTTCTTGCTAGTAAGGTTGGATTTCTTGCTAGTAAGGTTGGATTTCTTGCTAGTAAGGTGTGATTTCTTGCTAGTAAGGTTGGATTTCTTGCTAGTAAGGTGTGATTTCTTGCTAGTAAGGTTGGATTTCTTGCTAGTAAGGTTGGATTTCTTGCTAGTAAGGTGTGATTTCTTGCTAGTAAGGTTGGATTTCTTGCTAGTAAGGTGTGATTTCTTGCTAGTAAGGTTGGATTTCTTGCTAGTAAGGTTGGATTTCTTGCTAGTAAGGTGTGATTTCTTGCTAGTAAGGTTGGATTTCTTGCTAGTAAGGTGTGATTTCTTGCTAGTAAGGTTGGATTTCTTGCTAGTAAGGTTGGATTTCTTGCTAGTAAGGTGTGATTTCTTGCTAGTAAGGTTGGATTTCTTGCTAGTAAGGTGTGATTTCTTGCTAGTAAGGTTGGATTTCTTGCGTTTATGACCATGGTGATCAACTGCACTGATGGAGCGGAAATCACCGAATATAGACTAGGTTGTTGTTGCAGCAACAGAGGAAATCACAGAAGATAGACTAGGTTGTTGCAGCAGCAGAGGAAATCACAGAAGATAGACTAGGTTGTTGCAGCAGCAGAGGAAATCACAGAAGATAGACGAGGTTGTTGTTGCAGCAGCAGAGGAAATCACAGAAGATAGACTAGGTTGTTGTAGCAGAAGAGGAAATCACAGAAGATAGACTAGGTTGTTGTTGCAGCAGCAGAGGAAATCACAGAAGATAGACTAGGTTGTTGTTGCAGCAGCAGAGGAAATCACAGAAGATAGACTAGGTTGTTGTTGCAGCAGCAGAAGAAATCACAGAAGACAGACTAGGTTGTTGCAGCAGCAGAGGAAATCACAGAAGATAGACTAGGTTGTTGTTGCAGCAGCAGAGGAAATCACAGAAGATAGACTAGGTTGTTGTTGCAGCAGCAGAAGAAATCACAGAAGACAGACTAGGTTGTTGCAGCAGCAGAGGAAATCACAGAAGATAGACTAGGTTGTTGTTGCAGCAGCAGAGGAAATCACAGAAGATAGACTAGGTTGTTGTTGCAGCAGCAGAAGAAATCACAGAAGACAGACTAGGTTGTTGCAGCAGCAGAGGAAATCACAGAAGATAGACTAGGTTGTTGTTGCAGCAACAGAGGAAATCACAGAAGATAGACTAGGTTGTTGTTGCAGCAGCAGAGGAAATCACAGAAGATAGACTAGGTTGTTGTTGCAGCAGCAGAGGAAATCACAGAAGATAGACTAGGTTGTTGTTGCAGCAGCAGAAGAAATCGCAGAAGACAGACTAGGTTGTTGCAGCAGCAGAGGAAATCACAGAAGATAGACTAGGTTGTTGTTGCAGCAGCAGCAGAGGAAATCACAGAAGATAGACTAGGTTGTTGCAGCAGCAGAGGAAATCACAGAAGATAGACTAGGTTGTTGCAGCAGCAGAGGAAATCACAGAAGATAGACTAGGTTGTTGTTGCAGCAGAGGAAATCACAGAAGATAGACTAGGTTGTTGTTGCAGCAGCAGAGGAAATCACAGAAGATGGACTAGGTTGTTGCAGCAGCAGAGGAAATCACAGAAGATAGACGAGGTTGTTGTTGCAGCAGCAGAGGAAATCACAGAAGATAGACTAGGTTGTTGTTGCAGCAGCAGAGGAAATCACAGAAGATAGACTAGGTTGTTGTTGCAGCAGCAGAGGAAATCACAGAAGATAGACTAGGTTGTTGCAGCAGCAGAGGAAATCACAGAAGATAGACTAGGTTGTTGCAGCAGCAGAGGAAATCACAGAAGATAGACGAGGTTGTTGCAGCAGCAGAGGAAATATTTGGGTGTGCAATTTCAGTGCAGAAAATCTACATTGAGAGAAGGGATTCCATCCTCCCAGGCCAACTGGCTGGTGCAGGATCATTTAGGGACAAAGTAGTGTGGGTTTTGGGGGATGGTGTATAGGTGCAGGGTTAGATTGTGGTGCAATTTTCTAATTCCACCTTTTCCCTTTTTTTTGTGACCAAAATGTGCAATATGCACTCCGACCTGCAAAAGGCAGCAATAAGCAGCACAGCATCTAGTCTGCCGGAAATTTACACGAAGAAGACAAAAGGTGTAATATGCAGAATTCGCTCTGCCATTTCCTGGTTGCTAAAATTTGAACAGTTCACCTAATTTCAGTTTGTGACAAAACAAGCAATGTAAATTGTAGAGTCTCATTATACCATCTAAACCGCTGTGAAATACATTTTCAATTAAATATATTTTCAATGTAGCTAAGCCTAGGACCCCTAGACATAATGAGTCAGGTTACAGACCATGTAGCTAGGACCCCTAGACATAATGAGTCAGGTTACAGACCATGTAGCTAGGACCCCTAGACATAATGAGACAGGTTATAGACCATGTAGCTAGGACCCCTAGACATAATGAGACAGGTTATAGACCATGTAGCTAGGACCCCTAGACATAATGAGACAGGTTATAGACCATGTAGCTAGGCCTAAGACACCTAGACATAATCAGTCAGGTTACAAACCAAGGATCTGTCCAGACACGCAGAGGCTCATAGAATTCTATTTAGAATCAGAATTATGGGATCTCTATGGGCACATATCCTTTATACAGCTTTTGAAATTCTATATGTCTGATTATCATTGTGCTCAGTAAATAATTGGCCTTCAATCACCAAAAAGATCCCTTGCATTCGTTCCCATTGCAATCATGACTTCCATTGTATTCTATTGGAACCCCAGCTGTCTATAACACTTGCGTATGTCATTAAACTTTTGGTATTTCCATATTTGGTGTTGTCATTGGCACATATCTCATACGGTCATGATAAACAATAGGGCTTACATTCCCTTGGTTCAATCACATATTCTATTGGAGCCCCAGCGGTCTATAGACATGACTCTATATGTCACCATTTGGGAATTTCCACCTTGAATTGTTCCTCTACTTTTGTCTCAGCTGTTCTTCATTCCAGAACAGGAAAAGTTCCAGAACAAACAGGAAATAGAATCTAAAAGAAGAACAAAGAAATTCTAAGCTTCTCCGTGATAGGTGTAGTGCCTTGGCCTGACCGTCACCCGTCCCACACAAAGGAAATCAATCACATTCCAACCTTCTTCAAAGTTCCTGAAAGCCAAGTAACTAATTTCCTAGTTAGGTTATATTACATCAGAGGACCAGCTATTGTTTACATTGAAATCAGGTCAGTACGGTCTAGTGAGGAATTACATACGGGCCGTTCAGAAAGGCTGCAGTTACAATAAAACTGGCTACGTCACAGCCAGGGAGTAATATGCCCGGAGAGAGAAGTCTGACTGGTAGAATGGATAGTTAAATGAATGAATCTTCCTTTATTTTCCAGGATCCGATGTAGTTCCAGGATCACTTCCCGCCAGAATTGTCCAGTCAGACCCGGGATTCGAACTTGAAACCCTATGGTCACTGGTCCACTCACCTTGTGGCTACCTTCAATGAGTTAAATGACTGATTCTCTCCTCACTATGGAGGTCAAGCATGGTGGTCCTCAGATAATTACCCAACTTTTAAAACGGGTCATTGTCTATGACCAGCCACATCAAGACTAGTCTTCCCCCCACAGTGTGGGACGCAGTGTTTCAATCTGTTTTCGATTTATCCTTCTCAAATGTTGGTTAACCCTCTCTGTCCTCTGTCTGCCCTCTCTGTAAATCATTCTTGCTTGTCTTTTACAAATTGTGAGAATCTCCAACCCCCCCCCCCCCCCCAACACAAACGCCAACCCACCCCACGTCTCTGAGGAACGTAAGCCTACCTAACTCACCATGACAACCCCATTTGGGTGATTGGGGTTTGCCTGCCTGCCTGCCTGCCTGCCTGCCTGCCTGCCCAACTCACTCCAGTCTGTTGTTGTTCCAGCCCAGATGAGCCCCACATTACTTCTGGTAAAGTGATACCGATCACACAGGAGGATCCCTTAACCTAGCTCTCCTAACCCCCGTCCCCCAAACTGGTGTCAATCTAACCTGGACTCAAGGGGTAGACTTAACATAGTAAATGTAAATTCATGTTATATTTCGTATGGTATGTATTCATTTGTGGAGGTTCGTCAATCCATTTGGTATGATATGTTCTGAATTGTAATTCGTACAATATGTTATGAATTTGCTAAACGTATATGATAGCCGGCCCGAGTGGTTGTGTCGTATCGTTCACACCACATACCAGCTTTGGATCCCGACGCACAAATACTTCTCTTACTCGGACGTGGCATCCTCCAAGTCCACAAAGTACATGAGCAGCACAGTGACTAGACTTTGGATGGGTCAGCGTAGGAGACCCCAGGTCACATACTACACACAGCTGGAGCTCTCTCAACCAACTTCAAAGGGCTCACAGGACCTGTGTTCCTGTCACAGGCTGAAGAGACATCTCTGCATAATTATTATTATTATTTACCATTAATTAAGTAGGCAAGTCAATTAAGAACAAATTCTTATTTACAATGAAGGCTTACCAAGAGGCAAAAGACCTCCTGCGGGAAACGGGGGCTGGGATTAAAAACGTGGGACAAAATACATGACGTCAAGAGAGATGATAAAACACTGGGTCTGGGACAGAGACATGGTTAGGAGGGGGACAGAGACATGGTTAGGAGGGGGACAGAGACATGGTTAGGAGGGGGACAGAGACATGGTTAGGAGGGGGACAGAGACGTGGTTAGGAGGGGGACAGAGACATGGTTAGGAGGGGGACAGAGACATGGTTAGGAGGGGGACAGAGACGTGGTTAGGAGGGGGACAGAGACATGGTTAGGAGGGGGACAGAGACGTGGTTAGGAGGGGGACAGAGACATGGTTAGGAGGGGGACAGAGACATGGTTAGGAGGGTCTGGGACAGAGACATGGTTAGGAGGGGGACAGAGACATGGTTAGGAGGGGGACAGAGACGTGGTTAGGAGGGGGACAGAGACGTGGTTAGGAGGGGGACAGAGACGTGGTTAGGAGGGGGACAGAGACGTGGTTAGGAGGGGGACAGAGACGTGGTTAGGAGGGGGACAGAGACATGGTTAGGAGGGGGACAGAGACGTGGTTAGGAGGGGGACAGAGACATGGTTAGGAGGGGGACAGAGACGTGGTTAGGAGGGGACAGAGACGTGGTTAGGAGGGGGACAGAGACATGGTTAGGAGGGGGACAGAGACGTGGTTAGGAGGGGGACAGAGACATGGTTAGGAGGGGGACAGAGACATGGTTAGGAGGGGGACAGAGACGTGGTTAGGAGGGTCTGGGACAGAGACATGGTTAGGAGGGGGACAGAGACATGGTTAGGAGGGGGACAGAGACGTGGTTAGGAGGGGGACAGAGACATGGTTAGGAGGGGGACAGAGACGTTGTTAGGAGGGGGACAGAGACATGGTTAGGAGGGTCTGGGACAGAGACATGGTTAGGAGGGTCTGGGACATAGACATGGTTAGGAGGGGGACAGAGACATGGTTAGGAGGGGGACAGAGACATGGTTAGGAGGGTCTGGGACAGAGACATGGTTAGGAGGGGGACAGAGACATGGTTAGGAGGGGGACAGAGACATGGTTAGGAGGGGGACAGAGACATGGTTAGGAGAGTCTGGGACAGAGACATGGTTAGGAGGGGGACAGAGACATGGTTAGGAGGGGGACAGAGACATGGTTAGGAGGCTCTCAGGTCTTTAACACTGTTCTCTCACACAGCCGAAACTGGATGAAAAGGAGACAGTCATGTCTGTTGTGCCTGTGTATGTTTTCTCTGACCCCCCCCCTACCCCAGCATGGTAACACCCTGTTCTTCTAGCCCCCCTACCCCAGCATGGTAACACCCTGTTCTTCTAGCCCCCCCCCTACCCCAGCATGGTAACACCCTGTTCTTCTAGCCCCCCTACCCCAGCATGGTAACACCCTGTTCATCTAGCCCCCCTACCCCAGCATGGTAACACCCTGTTCTTCTAGTCCCCCTACCCCAGCATGGTAACACCCTGTTCTTCTAGTCCCCTACTCCAGCGTGGTAACACCCTGTTCTTCTAGTCCCCCCTACCCCAGCGTGGTAACACCCTGTTCTTCTAGCCCCCCCTACCCCAGCGTGGTAACACCCTGTTCTTCTAGCCCCCCTACCCCAGCGTGGTAACACCCTGTTCTTCTAGCCCCCCTACCCCAGCATGGTAACACCCTGTTCTGTTCTTCTAGCCCCCCCCTACCCCAGCATGGTAACACCCTGTTCTTCTAGCCCCCCTACCCCAGCATGGTAACACCCTGTTCTTCTAGCCCCCCCCTACCCCAGCATGGTAACACCCTGTTCTTCTAGCCCCCCCCTACCCCAGCGTGGTAACACCCTGTTCTTCTAGCCCCCCCTACCCCAGCATGGTAACACCCTGTTCTTCTAGCCCCCCCCTACCCCAGCGTGGTAACACCCTGTTCTTCTAGCCCCCCTACCCCAGCATGGTAACACCCTGTTCTTCTAGCCCCCCCTACCCCAGCGTGGTAACACCCTGTTCTTCTAGCCCCCCCCCTACCCCAGCATGGTAACACCCTGTTCTTCTAGCCCCCCCCCTACCCCAGCATGGTAACACCCTGTTCTTCTAGCCCCCCCTACCCCAGCATGGTAACACCCTGTTCTTCTAGCCCTCCCTACCCCAGCATGGTAACACCCTGTTCTTCTAGTCCCCCCCCTACCCCAGCATGGTAACACCCTGTTCTTCTAGCCCCCTACCCCAGCGTGATAACACCCTGTTCTTCTAGCCCCATACCCCAGCATGGTAACACCCTGTTCTTCTAGCCCCCCCTACCCCAGCATGGTAACACCCTGTTCTTCTAGCCCCCCCTACCCCAGCATGGTAACACCCTGTTCTTCTAGCCCCCCCTACCCCAGCATGGTAACACCCTGTTCTTCTAGCCCCCCTACCCCAGCATGGTAACACCCTGTTCTTCTAGCCCCCCCTACCCCAGCATGGTAACACCCTGTTCTTCTAGCCCCCCCCTACCCCAGCATGGTAACACCCTGTTCTTCTAGCCCCCCCCTACCCCAGCGTGGTAACACCCTGTTCTTCTAGCCCCCCCTACCCCAGCATGGTAACACCCTGTTCTTCTATCCCCCCCCTACCCCAGCATGGTAATACCCTGTTCTTCTAGCCCCCCCTACCCCAGCATGGTAACACCCTGTTCTGTTCTTCTAGCCCCCCTACCCCAGCATGGTAACACCCTGTTCTTCTAGCCCCCCCTACCCCAGCATGGTAACACCCTGTTCTGTTCTTCTAGACCCCCCTACCCCAGCATGGTAACACCCTGTTCTGTTCTTCTAGCCCCCCCCTACCCCAGCATGGTAACACCCTGTTCTTCTATCCCCCCCCTACCCCAGCATGGTAACACCCTGTTCTGTTCTTCTAGACCCCCCTACCCCAGCATGGTAACACCCTGTTCTTCTAGCCCCCCCCTACCCCAGCATGGTAACACCCTGTTCTTCTAGCCCCCCCCCTACCCCAGCATGGTAACACCCTGTTCTTCTAGCCCCCCCCTACCCCAGCATGGTAACACCCTGTTCTTCTAGCCCCCCCCCCCCTACCCCAGCGTGGTAACACCCTGTTCTTCTAGCCCCCCCTACCCCAGCGTGGTAACACCCTGTTCTTCTAGCCCCCCCTACCCCAGCGTGGTAACACCCTGTTCTTCTAGCCCCCCCTACCCCAGCATGGTAACACCCTGTTCTTCTAGCCCCCCTACCCCAGCATGGTAACACCCTGTTCTGTTCTTCTAGCCCCCCCTACCCCAGCATGGTAACACCCTGTTCTTCTAGCCCCCCCCTACCCCAGCATGGTAACACCCTGTTCTTCTAGCCCCCCCTACCCCAGCATGGTAACACTCTGTTCTTCTAGCCCCCCCCTACCCCAGCGTGGTAACACCCTGTTCTTCTAGCCCCCCCCCCTACCCCAGCGTGGTAACACCCTGTTCTTCTAGTCCCCTACCCCAGCATGGTAACACCCTGTTCTGTTCTTCTAGCCCCCCTACCCCAGCATGGTAACACCCTGTTCTTCTAGCCCCCCCCTACCCCAGCATGGTAACACCCTGTTCTTCTAGCCTCCCCCTACCCCAGCATGGTAACACCCTGTTCTTCTATCCCCCCCTACCCCAGCATGGTAACACCCTGTTCTTCTAGCCCCCTACCCCAGCGTGGTAACACCCTGTTCTTCTAGCCCCCCCCTACCCCAGCGTGGTAACACCCTGTTCTGTTCTTCTATCCCCCCCTACCCCAGCATGGTAACACCCTGTTCTTCTAGCCCCCTACCCCAGCATGGTAACACCCTGTTCTTCTAGCCCCCTACCCCAGCATGGTAACACCCTGTTCTTCTAGCCCCCCCCCCCTACCCCAGCATGGTAACACCCTGTTCTGTTCTTCTAGCCCCCCCTACCCCAGCGTGGTAACACCCTGTTCTTCTAGCCCCCCCTACCCCAGCGTGGTAACACCCTGTTCATCTATCCCCCCCTACCCCAGCGTGGTAACACCCTGTTCTTCTAGCCCCCCCCCTACCCCAGCATGGTAACAACCTGTTCTTCTAGTCCCCCTACCCCAGCGTGGTAACACCCTGTTCTGTTCTTCTAGCCCCCCCCCCTACCCCAGCATGGTAACACCCTGTTCTGTTCTTCTAGCCCCCCTTACCCCAGCATGGTAACACCCTGTTCTTCTAACCCCCCCCTACCCCAGCATGGTAACACCCTGTTCTGTTCTTCTAGCCCCCCCTACCCCAGCGTGGTAACACCCTGTTCTTCTAGCCCCCCCTACCCCAGCGTGGTAACACCCTGTTCTTCTAGCCCCCCCCTACCCCAGCATGGTAACACCCTGTTCTGTTCTTCTAGCCCCCCCTACCCCAGCGTGGTAACACCCTGTTCTTCTAGCCCCCCCCCTACCCCAGCATGGTAACACCCTGTTCTGTTCTTCTAGTCCCCTACCCCAGCGTGGTAACACCCTGTTCTTCTAGCCCCCCCTACCCCAGAGTGGGAACACCCTGTTCTTCTATCCCCCCCTACCCCAGCGTGGTAACACCCTGTTCTTCTAGCCCCCCTACCCCAGCGTGGTAACACCCTGTTCTTCTAGCCCCCCCTACCCCAGCGTGGTAACACCCTGTTCTTCTAGCCCCCCCTACCCCAGCGTGGTAACACCCTGTTCTTCTAGCCCCTTACCCCAGCATGGTAACACCCTGTTCTTCTAGCCCCCCTACCCCAGCGTGGTAACACCCTGTTCTTCTAGCCCCCCTACCCCAGCGTGGTAACACCCTGTTCTTCTATCCCCCCCTACCCCAGCATGGTAACACCCTGTTCTTCTAGCCCCCCCTACCCCAGCGTGGTAACACCCTGTTCTTCTAGTCCCCCCCTACCCCAGCGTGGTAACACCCTGTTCTTCTAGCCCCCCCCTACCCCAGCATGGTAACACCCTGTTCTTCTAGCCCCCCTACCCCAGCATGGTAACACCCTGTTCTTCTATCCCCCTACCCCAGCATGGTAACACCCTGTTCTTCTATCCCCCCCTACCCCAGCATGGTAACACCCTGTTCTGTTCTTCTAGCCCCCCTACCCCAGAATGGTAACACCCTGTTCTTCTATCCCCCCCTACCCCAGCATGGTAACACCCTGTTCTGTTCTTCTAGCCCCCCTACCCCAGCGTGGTAACACCCTGTTCTTCTAGCCCCCCCCTACCCCAGCATGGTAACACCCTGTTCTGTTCTTCTAGTCCCCTACCCCAGCGTGGTAACACCCTGTTCTTCTAGCCCCCCCCCTACCCCAGCATGGTAACACCCTGTTCTTCTAGCCCCCCCTACCCCAGCATGGTAACACCCTGTTCTTCTAGCCCCCCCTACCCCAGCATGGTAACACCCTGTTCTTCTATCCCCCCTTACCCCAGCGTGGTAACACCCTGTTCTTCTAGCCCCCCCTACCCCAGCATGGTAACACCCTGTTCTTCTAGCCCCCCCTACCCCAGCGTGGTAACACCCTGTTCTTCTATCCCCCCCCTACCCCAGCATGGTAACACCCTGTTCTGTTCTTCTAGCCCCCCCTACCCCAGCATGGTAACACCCTGTTCTGTTCTTCTAGCCCCCCTACCCCAGCGTGGTAACACCCTGTTCTTCTAGCCCCCCCCTACCCCAGCATGGTAACACCCTGTTCTTCTAGCCCCCCTACCCCAGCGTGGTAACACCCTGTTCTTCTAGCCCCCCTACCCCAGCGTGGTAACGCCCTGTTCTTCTAGCCCCCCCTACCCCAGCATGGTAACACCCTGTTCTGTTCTTCTAGCCCCCTACCCCAGCGTGGTAACACCCTGTTCTTCTAGCCCCCCCTACCCCAGCATGGTAACACCCTGTTCTTCTAGCCCCCCTACCCCAGCATGGTAACACCCTGTTCTTCTAGCCCCCCCTACCCCAGCATGGTAACACCCTGTTCTTCTATCCCCCTACCCCAGCGTGGTAACACCCTGTTCTTCTAGCCCCCCCTACCCCAGCGTGGTAACACCCTGTTCTGTTCTTCTAGCCCCCCTACCCCAGCATGGTAACACCCTGTTCTTCTAGCCCCCCTACCCCAGCATGGTAACACCCTGTTCTGTTCTTCTAGCCCCCCTACCCCAGCATGGTAACACCCTGTTCTTCTAGCCCCCCCTACCCCAGCGTGGTAACACCCTGTTCTTCTAGCCCGTCATAAACCAGAGGGATCAAACCAGATCTGCTTTAGATGTTAGTTGTCCAGGTCCCCAAAATGTCGATGTATGACTTGAGAACCGTCCACTAGGGGCAGTGGTGAGCCCTATTACAGTGAAGTAGGCTGCCGGTTTGGGATGGAGGTAGAGATGTCTCCGAGGGTCGTGTGTTCAGTCCTAGTGCTAGACTACCACAGCTCTTTCCCAAACCGTAACCAATTAGAATGAATAACTACATTTAACCTTATCCCAAACCTTAACCCTGAACCAATCATAATTAATACCTACATTTAACCTTATCCCAAACCTTAACCAATCAGAATTAATACCTACATTTAACCTTATCCCAAACCTTAACCCTGAACCAATCAGAATTAATACCTACATTTAACCTTATCCCAAACCTTAACCAATCAGAATTAATACCTACATTTAACCTTATCCCAAACCTTAACCCTGAACCAATCAGAATCAATACTGACATTTAACCTTATCCCAAACCTTAACGCTTAAACTAAACTTAACAGTAGATACGATTGCAGTTTGACGGAGAATTTCAGGGTTTAGTTTCGGTTTCAGCGTGGTAACACCCTGTTCTTCTAGCCCCCCCCTACCCCAGCATGGTAACACCCTGTTCTTCTATCCCCCCCCTACCCCAGCATGGTAACACCCTGTTCTTCTAGCCCCCCCCACCCCAGCATGGTAACACCCTGTTCTGTTCTTCTAGCCCCCCCTACCCCAGCATGGTAACACCCTGTTCTGTTCTTCTAGCCCCCCCTACCCCAGCATGGTAACACCCTGTTCTTCTATCCCCCCCCTACCCCAGCATGGTAACACCCTGTTCTGTTCTTCTAGACCCCCCTACCCCAGCATGGTAACACCCTGTTCTTCTAGCCCCCCCCCTACCCCAGCATGGTAACACCCTGTTCTTCTAGCCCCCCCCTACCCCAGCATGGTAACACCCTGTTCTTCTAGCCCCCCCCCCCTACCCCAGCGTGGTAACACCCTGTTCTTCTAGCCCCCCCCCTACCCCAGCGTGGTAACACCCTGTTCTTCTAGCCCCCCCTACCCCAGCATGGTAACACCCTGTTCTTCTAGCCCCCCCTACCCCAGCATGGTAACACCCTGTTCTGTTCTTCTAGCCCCCTTACCCCAGCATGGTAACACCCTGTTCTTCTAGCCCCCCCTACCCCAGCATGGTAACACCCTGTTCTTCTAGCCCCCCCTACCCCAGCATGGTAACACCCTGTTCTTCTAGCCCCCCTACCCCAGCATGGTAACACCCTGTTCTGTTCTTCTAGCCCCCCCCTACCCCAGCGTGGTAACACCCTGTTCTTCTAGCCCCCCCTACCCCAGCGTGGTAACACCCTGTTCTTCTAGCCCCCCCCTACCCCAGCGTGGTAACACCCTGTTCTTCTAGCCCCCCCCTACCCCAGCATGGTAACACCCTGTTCTTCTAGCCCCCCCTACCCCAGCATGGTAACACCCTGTTCTTCTAGCCCCCCCCCACCCCAGCGTGGTAACACCCTGTTCTTCTAGCCCCCCCCCCTACCCCAGCATGGTAACACCCTGTTCTTCTAGCCCCCCCCCTACCCCAGCATGGTAACACCCTGTTCTTCTAGCCCCCCCCCCCCCTACCCCAGCGTGGTAACACCCTGTTCTTCTAGTCCCCTACCCCAGCATGGTAACACCCTGTTCTGTTCTTCTAGCCCCCCCTACCCCAGCATGGTAACACCCTGTTCTTCTAGCCCCCCCTACCCCAGCATGGTAACACCCTGTTCTTCTATCCCCCTACCCCAGCATGGTAACACCCTGTTCTTCTATCCCCCCCTACCCCAGCATGGTAACACCCTGTTCTGTTCTTTTAGCCCCCCTACCCCAGCATGGTAACACCCTGTTCTTCTATCCCCCCCTACCCCAGCATGGTAACACCCTGTTCTGTTCTTCTAGCCCCCCTACCCCAGCGTGGTAACACCCTGTTCTTCTAGCCCCCCCCCTACCCCAGCATGGTAACACCCTGTTCTGTTCTTCTAGTCCCCTACCCCAGTGTGGTAACACCCTGTTCTTCTAGCCCCCCCCCTACCCCAGCATGGTAACACCCTGTTCTTCTAGCCCCCCCTACCCCAGCATGGTAACACCCTGTTCTTCTAGCCCCCCCTACCCCAGCATGGTAACACCCTGTTCTTCTATCCCCCCCTACCCCAGCGTGGTAACACCCTGTTCTTCTAGCCCCCCCTACCCCAGCATGGTAACACCCTGTTCTTCTAGCCCCCCCTACCCCAGCGTGGTAACACCCTGTTCTTCTATCCCCCCCCTACCCCAGCATGGTAACACCCTGTTCTGTTCTTCTAGCCCCCCCTACCCCAGCATGGTAACACCCTGTTCTGTTCTTCTAGCCCCCCCTACCCCAGCGTGGTAACACCCTGTTCTTCTAGCCCCCCCCTACCCCAGCATGGTAACACCCTGTTCTTCTAGCCCCCCTACCCCAGCGTGGTAACACCCTGTTCTTCTAGCCCCCCTACCCCAGCGTGGTAACACCCTGTTCTTCTAGCCCCCCCTACCCCAGCATGGTAACACCCTGTTCTGTTCTTCTAGCCCCCTACCCCAGCGTGGTAACACCCTGTTCTTCTAGCCCCCCCTACCCCAGCATGGTAACACCCTGTTCTTCTAGCCCCCCTACCCCAGCATGGTAACACCCTGTTCTTCTAGCCCCCCCTACCCCAGCATGGTAACACCCTGTTCTTCTATCCCCCTACCCCAGCGTGGTAACACCCTGTTCTTCTAGCCCCCCCTACCCCAGCGTGGTAACACCCTGTTCTGTTCTTCTAGCCCCCCTACCCCAGCATGGTAACACCCTGTTCTTCTAGCCCCCCTACCCCAGCATGGTAACACCCTGTTCTGTTCTTCTAGCCCCCCTACCCCAGCATGGTAACACCCTGTTCTTCTAGCCCCCCCTACCCCAGCGTGGTAACACCCTGTTCTTCTAGCCCGTCATAAACCAGAGGGATCAAACCAGATCTGCTTTAGATGTTAGTTGTCCAGGTCCCCAAAATGTCGATGTATGACTTGAGAACCGTCCACTAGGGGCAGTGGTGAGCCCTATTACAGTGAAGTAGGCTGCCGGTTTGGGATGGAGGTAGAGATGTCTCCGAGGGTCGTGTGTTCAGTCCTAGTGCTAGACTACCACAGCTCTTTCCCAAACCGTAACCAATTAGAATGAATAACTACATTTAACCTTATCCCAAACCTTAACCCTGAACCAATCATAATTAATACCTACATTTAACCTTATCCCAAACCTTAACCAATCAGAATTAATACCTACATTTAACCTTATCCCAAACCTTAACCCTGAACCAATCAGAATTAATACCTACATTTAACCTTATCCCAAACCTTAACCAATCAGAATTAATACCTACATTTAACCTTATCCCAAACCTTAACCCTGAACCAATCAGAATCAATACTGACATTTAACCTTATCCCAAACCTTAACGCTTAAACTAAACTTAACAGTAGATACGATTGCAGTTTGACGGAGAATTTCAGGGTTTAGTTTCGGTTTCACGCCCCCCCCCCCCCCCCCCCCCAATAAAAACGTTGGATTCTGAAGTGAATTTGTGATTCCTTGTTGTGTAAACAGGATTGATCCTGGACATGCTGTTTTCTACAGGGCTTCCTGTGCGTGCGTGCACACACACACACACACACACACACACATATATATATATATATATATATATATACACACACACACACATACAGCATGGGGCCCGTCAGTAAAGTCAGTCAGAGAGACACAGTCACGTGTTGTCTGTGGCAGAGAGACACCGCTGGGTATAGACTCTAGTCTAATGGAAGGAAACGACTGATGGGGAAAACATGCTGACAAAAGAGGAGGGAGAAAACAGAGAAGTGGACAGAGAGGGCTACGAAGTACACGTCTGAAATGGATGATTCAAATGTTCACAGTTGAATAAACCTCTTCTAAAGTAAATGCTCAGTTAGACAGACTGATAGGGCATACCCATGCAGACTGATGGGGCGTATCCATGCAGACTGATGGGGTATACCCATGCAGACTGATGGGGTATATCCATGCAGACAGATGGGGTATATCCATGCAGACTGATGGGGTATATCCATGCAGACTGATGGGGCGTATATCCATGCAGACTGATATGGCGTATCCATGCAGACTGATGGGGCGTATCCATGCAGACTGATGGGGGTATATCCATGCAGACTGATGGGGTATACCCATGCAGACTGATGGGGCGTATCCATGCAGACTGATGGGGCGTATCCATGCAGACTGATGGGGCGTATCCATGCAGACTGATGGGGTATATCCATGCAGACTGATGGGGCATATCCATTCAGACTGATGGGGCGTATCCATGCAGACTGATGGGGGTATATCCATGCAGACTGATGGGGTATACCCATGCAGACTGATGGGGTATACCCATGCAGACTGATGGGGTATACCCATGCAGACTGATGGGGCATATCCATGCAGACTGATGGGGGTATATCCATGCAGACTGATGGGGTATACCCATGCAGACTGATGGGGCGTATCCATGCAGACTGATGGGGTGTAACCATGCAGACTGATGGGGTATATCCATGCAGACTGATGGGGCATATCCATGCAGACTGATGGGGCATATCCATGCAGACTGATGGGGTATATCCATGCAGACAGATGGGGTATATCCATGCAGACTGATGGGGTATATCCATGCAGACTGATGGGGCATATCCATGCAGACTGATGGGGCATATCCATGCAGACTGATGGGGTATATCCATGCAGACTGATGGGACGTATATCCATGCAGACTGACGGGGCATATCCATGCAGACTGATGGGGTGTAACCATGCAGACTGATGGGGTATATCCATGCAGACTGATGGGGTATATCAATGCAGACTGATGGGGTATATCCATGCAGACTGATGGGGTATATCCATGCAGACTGATGGGGCGTATATCCATGCAGACTGATATGGCGTATCCATGCAGACTGATGGGGCGTATCCATGCAGACTGATGGGGTATATCCATGCAGACTGATGGGGCGTATCCATGCAGACTGATGGGGGTGTATCCATGCAGACTGATGGGGCGTATCCATGCATACTGATGGGGCGTATCCATGCAGACTAATAGGGCGTATCCATGCAGACTGATATGGCGTATCCATGCAGACTGATGGGGTATATCCATGCAGACTGACTGGACGTATATCCATGCAGACTGATGGGACGTATCCATGCAGACTGATGGGGTATATCCATGCAGACTGATGTGGTGTATCCATGCAGACTGATGGGGTATATCCATGCAGACTGACAGGACGTATATCCATGCAGACTGATGGGACGTATATCCATGCAGACTGATGGGGTATATCCATGCAGACTGATGGGGTATATCCATGCAGACTGACGGGGCATATCCATGCAGACTGATGGGGCGTATCCATGCAGACTGATGGGGTATATCCATGCAGACTGATGGGGTATATCCATGCAGACTGATGGGGTATATCCATGCAGACTGATGGGGCGTATCCATGCAGACTGATGGGGCGTATCCATGCAGACTGTGGGGCGTATCCATGCAGACTGATGGGACGTATCCATGCTGCAGATACACACCAACTTTTCTATTTAAATGTCATGGAAGATGTCCAGTGGATCTTGTTACTACATTCATGTCAATTATACATCTGCTTTGTATACCGTTACAGTTGTTGTTAATCCTGGCAGTAATGTTAAGACACAGATTAATCTCGACCCTTAAAGGTGTAGGATCTTAATTTGATCACCTTGTTGCAGGAGAACTTTGCAGGAAATATAACAACTGTAGTGTATTTGAGGTTTAAAAATGATTCTGTAGTTAGTAATTTCCACTTTAAAATTTCAGACTTGATTTTCCCTTATGAAAAATGTATTAATGTTGCTGTAGGATTATTTTTCCTGCTGTAGCAAACTGGCTCAAATTAAGATCCGACATCTGTAGAAACAAATCAGCTACTGTGACGAGAGACTAGAGGAATAGCTGAAATGACGCCTCTACCTATCAGAGAGAAGAAAACGATTCCCTGGACAGTAGAGTCTCTTTTAATACCTCAGGTGATTGAAGAGTTGGGGTTTATTGTGACAGGAGGGTGGTTCTGGGTCATCCCTGGGCCCATTCCCAAGCACAGATGGACAGGAGGGGGGGTCTAGGGGGGAAAGAGAGGGGAGGTGGATCTAGGAGGGGGGAGGAGTGAGAGGGGTCTAGGAGGGAGGAAGGGAGTGGTGAGGCTGGTTGTTGTTCAAAGACCTTGTCTGGGTGTTGTCCCTTTGCTTCCTCTACTTCCACGAGTCACTCCTTTCCCTCCCCTCTTCCGCGAGTCACCCCTTCCCTCCCCTCTTCCGCGAGTCACCCCTTCCCTCCCTTCCCTCCCCTCTTCCGCGAGTCACCCCTTCCCTCCCCTCTTCCGCGAGTCACGCCTTCCCTCCCCTCCTCTCCCTCCACCACTCTCACACACTTCCCTAATTCCTCTCCCAGACCAGTTGCATCAGGGCTCCACAGTTAATGATACCTTGTTTTGTAGACACCGGGGGGGGTGTGGCGCTACGGTTAATTAATATTAATGTCATGATGGATTCACCACCTGTTCACCTCTGTCTAATGGTAAAAGTGGAGTTCTTCGCCTTTCAGACAGGATTTTAGTTTCTTATTTTTAAACAGTTGGTCTTAAGCTTGTGAGGGTATAGTAACTACCATAGCCTGGGTCGTCACTAGCTTCTACAGCCACAAAGTTATGGCTAAACCCCGGCTATTTATACAATTAATTTTCTTAAAATTTTATTTTAAACCTAACCATAACCCTAACGTTAACCACACTGCTAACTTTATGCCTAACCTTAAAAAAAACAACCCCTGTTTGCCCTCAGAACTGCCTCAATTCGTCTGGGAATGGACTGACTATACAAGGTGTTTGAAAAGCGTTCCACAGGGATGCTGGCCCCATGTTGACTCCAATACTTCCCACAGTTGTGTCAAGTTGGCTGGTAGTGGATCTCTACTCCGAATAGCTCGCTCCATCTCATCCCACAGATTCTCCATTAGATTGAGAATCTGGTGACTGAGCAGGCCACCGCAGTAAACTGAATTCACTGTCACGTTCATGAAACCCTTTCTGGACAATCCTAGCCTTGTGGCATTGGGGACATTATCCTGCTGAAGAAAAAAAAAAGATTTACAGATGAATACACTGCTACCATGAAGGGAAATGCACCTGATTGGCAATGATGTTTCGATATTCTGTGGCATTCAAACGTTGCTCCACTTTTATCAAGGGACATCATCACACCAGCACCACCAGCCTGCAGTGTTGACACGCGGCATGATGCATGCATGTACTCGTGGTTTCTTCCGTACCCTAGTCCTCCCATCAGCGTGAAACGGCAGGAACCCGGGAATCATCAGAACAGGTAATGTTTGTCCTATTCTCCAGTGTCCAGTGTTTTCCTTCCTTAGACCACTTTAACCACAGTTTCTTGGGGGGTTTTTTGCTGAAAGAAGTGGAGCTCTGTAAAGGTTGTCGGCTGCCATACCCCATTCGTGTCAAGGTACAAGCGAGTTGTATATTATTTTATGGGTCTTTGGGCACCAGTTGACTAACTGTAGCCTGTCTGTTGCTCTGCACAATTCGTGTCAGCCTCCTTTCGTTCTCTCGTCAATTACCCGTTTTCGACAACTGGCCTGCCGTTGTCTGGATGTCCTTTGGGTGGTGGACCATTCTTGATACACACAGGAAACTGTTGAGCGTGAAAAACCCAGCAGCGTTGCAGTTCTTGACATATTCAAACCGGTGCGCCTGGCACATACTACTTGTCTTGCCCGTTCAAAGGCACTTAAATATTTTGTCTTGCCCATTCACCCTCTGAATGACACACATACACAATCCATGTCTCAATAGTCTCAAGGCTTTAAAATCCTTCTTTAACCTGTCTCTTCCCCTTCATCTGCACTGATTTGGAGTGTATTTAACAGGGGACATCAACAAGGGATCATAGCTTTCACCTGGTCAGTCTATGTCATGGAAAGAGCAGGTGTTCCTAATGTT
>NW_021823088.1:47268-58734 GCF_901001165.1 Salmo trutta | reverse complement strand
AGGGTAGAATGCTGAGAAGGTAGTACCTGAAGGTAGAATGCTGAGAAGGTAGTACCTGAAGGTTTAGAATGCTGAGAAGGAGTACCTGAAGGTAGAATGCTGAGAAGTATACTGAAGGGTAGAATGCTGAGAAGGTAGTACCTGAAGGTAGCATGCGAGAAGGTAGTACCTGAAGAGAATGACTGAGAAGGTCGTTACCTGAAGGTAGAATGCTGAGAAGGTAGTACCTGAAGGTAGAATGCTGAGAAGGTAGTACCTGAAGGTAGAATGCTAGAAGGTAGTACCTGAAGGTAGAATGCTGAGAAGTACCTGAAGGTAGAATCCTGAGAAGGTAGTACCTGAAGGTAGAATGCTGAGAAGGTAGTACCTGAAGGTAGAATGCTGAGAAGGTAGTACCTGAAGGTATTGCTGAGAAGGTAGTACCTGAAGGTAGAATGCTGAGAAGGTAGTACCTGAAGGTAGAATGCTGAGAAGGTAGTACCTGAAGGTAGAATGCTGAGAAGGTAGTACCTGAAGGTAGAATGCTGAGAAGGTAGTACCTGAAGGTAGAATCCTGAGAAGGTAGTACCTGAAGGTAGAATCCTGAGAAGGTAGTACCTGAAGGTAGAATCCTGAGAAGGTAGTACCTGAAGGTAGAATCCTGAGAAGGTAGTACCTGAAGGTAGAATGCTGAGAAGGTAGTACCTGAAGGTAGAATGCTGAGAAGGTAGAACCTGAAGGTAGAATGCTGAAGGTACCTAAGGTAAGTACCTGAAGGTAGAATGCTGAGAAGTTAGTACCTGAAGGTAGAATGCTGAGAAGGTAGTACCTGAAGGTAGAATGCTGAGAAGGTAGTACCTGAAGGTAGAATGCTGAGAAGGTAGTACCTGAAGGTAGAATGCTGAGAAGGTAGTACCTGAAGGTAGAATGCTGAGAAGGTAGTACCTGAAGATAGAATGCTGAGAAGGTAGTACCTGAGGTAGAATGCTGAGAAGGTAGTACCTGAAGGTAGAATGCTGAGAAGGTAGACCTGAAGGTAGAATGCTGAGAAGGTAGTACCTGAAGGTAGAATGCTGAGAAGTAGTACCTGAAGGTAGAATGCTGAGAAGGTAGTACCTGAAGGTAGAATGCTGAGAAGGTAGTACCTGAAGGTAGAATGCTGAGAAGGTAGTACCTGAAGGTAGAATGCTGAGAAGGTAGTACCTGAAGGTAGAATGCTGAGAAGGTAGTACCTGAAGGTAGAATGCTGAGAAGGTAGTACCTGAAGGTAGAATGCTGAGAAGGTAGTACCTGACGGTAGAATGCTGAGAAGGTAGTACCTGAAGGTAGAATGCTGAGAAGTTAGTACCTGAAGGTAGAATGCTGAGAAGGTAGTACCTGAAGGTAGAATGCTGAGAAGGTAGTACCTGAAGGTAGAATGCTGAGAAGGTAGTACCTGAAGGTAGAATGCTGAGAAGGTAGTACCTGAAGGTAGAATGCTGAGAAGGTAGTACCTGAAGGTAGAATGCTGAGAAGGTAGTACCTGAAGGTAGAATGCTGAGAAGGTAGTACCTGAAGGTAGAATGCTGAGAAGGTAGTACCTGAAGGTAGAATGCTGAGAAGGTAGTACCTGAAGGTAGAATGCTGAGAACACATTTGCCTCCCAATCCCAGACTCCCCACGTGTGTGTTTCTACACTCCAGACTTTGAATTATCCCCAGGCATAACCAAAAACACACTTCAGAATGTTTGAGTGCTTTCCAAACTCATTAATTGACTTGGGCAAAATCAAAGGGGGCGTATTAAATAGCAACTTCAACGTGAAGGCTGGAGCATGCCGGAATGGAGTCCTGGTGTGTGTGTCTCCCCACTCCTACAAGGCTTGGTTCTGGAGGTAATTAGTGGATTCGTGGTCTAATTAATGGCCTATGAATAGCTGATCTGGGCTCAGTGCTTCAAGGTTAGACACCTGTACAGCAGTATTGATGGAAGCCAAGCTGTTTCTCAGGGTTTATTCAATTACACACTTAAAGTAAATACAGTATTGGCAGCCGGCAGACTCACATCTGTGAATCTGGAGAGAGGGAGGAGAGGGAGAGGGAGAGGGAGAGGAGAGGAGAGGAGGGAGGCTGTTCTCGGGGAAAGAGAAAGCGAGAGCATGCAATCAGGAAGTTGGAGGAAAAGCGAGCAAGCTGGAGAAGACGTGTGAGAGTCCAACGATGATGATGTCAGAGCAATTAGGGAACACGCACCAATCACTGGGGAACCAATGACCTATGAGACAAAGAACATTCTACAGAGTCAATTATTCAGTCATACAGGCACCTGGAAACAGGGAGAGCAAGAAGAAAGAAAGAAGAAATAAAGGAGGGATAGATGGAGACTTGAAACAGATGATGTGGGGCCCAGACTCTGAGAAGGGGTGTGTGTGTGTGTGTGTGTGTGTGTGTGTGAATGTACAGGAGTGTGTGTGCCCACCAACCAATCAATAAAATGGATCCACGGTGGTTTGTTAAGAGTAATTGGCATGGATTTTAAAAAGGGAGGTTTACATAACTAGTCCGCTTGTATAAAGCCTATTTTCTCCCAGCAAACATGCCGTATTGATATTACACAGCTGTACTGTATGTGCGGAAGATAAATTAGCCCATTAAAACCATTTCAATAATGACAGCGTGATAAAGTATTATGGAGAAACTAGCAAGCAGATGATATTATCTGAAGATTCCCACTGGGCACAGACGTCAATTCAACGTTGGTCCAACATAATTCCGTTGAAATGAAGTGGAAACAACGTTGATTCAACCAGTGTGTGCCCAGTGGGTTGTGACGTTAAAGACAACTCCATCTTCTCTGACAGCTCTGCATTTGGTCGACCCGTGAGCTAGGTGTGATGGCATGGGGGAACTAACACGTGAGTGAGTGGGTGGTGTTCTCACAGTCAAATTAAACTGGGGCCCTGGGTGTGGAACAAAGGACTGCATCGCTATTGGAGACACACCACGGAGAGAGAGAGAGAGAGAGAGAGAGAGAGAGAGAGAGAGAGAGAGAGAGAGGGAGGAGGTCACATGCATCTGGAGTTTAACCTCAGGGAATACAGGACTCCTGTAGAAAATCAGTTCACATCTCACAGAAAGAAGGAGAGCGGGAGGGACGGAGAGAGGGAGGAGGGGGAGGGAGAAAGACAAGACATTGAGCGAGGATAAGAAAAAGAGAAGCGGGACAGAGAGAAGGGAAGGAAAGATTAGACAGATGGAGAGATTGAGAGAGAGAGATTGATGGCTTGTAATGATTAAATGGATGGGGGGGAGATACGAGAGAGAGAGAGAGAGGCCTACATGTCAGATGCCATTACTCATCTCCATGACGTGCTGCTGCCACCCTGGGCGCCGCCGAAACGTCCCTATGCCCTGCGTCGCTCTCCGTCTCTCTCTCTCCCTTCTTTTCCCTCTGTCACTCTCCTTCTCAAATCAAATGTTATTTGTCACGTGCCGAATACAACTTTACCGTTAAATGCTTGCTTACGAGCCCTTCCCAACGATGAGAGTTTAAAAAGAATATATATATTTTAAACTCTGCGTCTCTCTCTCACACACAGGTTGAAAGCTAAACACACACTCACCTACAGGACACATTCTTTGTGTTGTACACATCCTATCCCAGGTCTGTCTGTCTGTCTGTCTGTCTGTCTCGCTCTCTCTCGCTCTCTCTCTCTCTCTCTCCCGCTCTCCTCCAGTGCTGCAAAACAGCCAGATGGACCTTATCCCAGTTGAAATAAGTGAGCCTGGGCCTGCATTAGACAGATGTGCAGTTATGGATGTGTACTGTAGGCAGACATAGAGCCTACATAAAGTAATGCTGCCCTGGACCAACAAAAGCCAGCCAGCACGGTACACATACTTTACACTGCAGACACATGGTCATGATTGACAGCTCTGAACATGTGTGTGTGTGTCTCTGAATGTGTGTGTGTGTGCTCAATTTGCCTGACAAGGTGGACAGTAACTGCGTTTTCAGTAATGAGCACCCGGGGGAGGGAGGGGGTGGGGCTTTAGTGCTCTCTTTTACAGAGGGGTCTGCTGAGACTTCTGGGATAGCGATTACCCTCCTTGGGGACCCACTGTCCTCCAAGACAGTCTAATCTCCTATTTTCATGACAACATCCTCCCCCTCACCCCACCAACCACTGTTCCCCTTACTACCCAAGTCCATAGGGATCCCCTCCCCTTTTCTCCCCAGACACATTCAGTTGCTTGAGATGTCTGAATGGGACAACAAAGGAAAACACACAATAACAAAGCAAGGTTGGGTTGTATCGTGTCTGTTGTAGTAGCATACACTGTTTAAAGTCTGTTCTGTCTTTGACTGGCCTGGGTTGCAGTCACTAAACATCTGTTTAACACCCCCAGCACACACTGGCATGAGAGAGACACATGATGAAGCAGGGGAAGGAGAGAGAGAGGAGGGAGAGAGAGAGTCACAGAGAGAGGGAGTGAGAGAAGAAAGCGAGAGAGTGAGAGAGAGATGAGCCGGGCTAGCACTGCATGCTAATGTTGTGTAGATGAAGACGCTAAGCTAAGTACGGACTGACAGCCATGGCAAGTAAACCTCTGCAGCAGGCTAATGCTAGCTGCCAGAACCCCCCCCCCCCCCCCCCCCCCCCCCCCCCTGCACTTCAAAAGTTCTGGTTTGTGGAGAGCAATACTTTATGGCAGTGTATGTGTGTGTGTGTGTGTGTGTGTGTGTGTGTGTGTGTGTGTGTGTGTGTGTGTGTGTGTGTGTGTGTGTGTATGTGTAGGGCATCTACCAGCCGCCTAACATTCACAGAGTCACGAGGCGACCAGGCCAAAAAGACAGCGAGAAGGAAAGGGAGAAGTGTCAGGGGAAAGGTTAGATGTTAACACCGTGAACACACACACACACACACACACACACACACCGTAGATATGTTACATCCTCTGCTCATGTTACCAAAACCACATGAATGCCCTACACCGGTTTGATATGACCGCCAACAAATGAGTAAATATGTTTTAAGAAAGCAGAAGAGAGAGAAAGAGGCCGTATTTAATAAGGAGAGCACATAGAAACAGGAATGGGGGTCAGAATAGAAGCTTTAAGTTATGAGCAGCACTGAAACTAACAACACAGTGTTGTTGGTGCGATTCCCACGGGGGACCAGTAAGAAAAAAGTGTATGCACTCAGTATGAACATGTATGCACTCATTACTGTAAGTCGCTCTGGATAACAACGTCTGCTAAATGACATAAACATGTTTTTTTAAATGTATTATAATGTTATAATTGGTGTTTAACAGTAGAGTAAAAAACATGACAGTCTACACACCAACACAGACTGGGCTGGGCAGGAGAGACCAGCTACGTGCTGTCTGTGTGTGTGTGTGTGTGTGTGTGTGTGTGTGTGTGTGTGTGTGTGTGTGTGTGTAACTGTGCTGGGCGAGTGGTGATTAGTGAGTGGTTTGGCCCAGACAGAGTTTAAACACGGTCGTGACTAGGTAAACACAACCAGAAGTGTGTGTGTGTGTTTAGAGTGAACATCTGGAGTGTGCCTGTGTGTTCCAGAGGAAACTACCCCCCAGACCTATAGACCTGTACCACTGCCAGGACCCCCCCCCCCCTACTTAAAATCGTTCAAATATTTTCAGCGTTTGCTCTAGCCTCCCTGGAGTTCAAGAAGTGCGGGGTTTGCAGTATACGGACTGTTCTATTGGTCCATTAAACAAGGCAAGCTTAATCAACCACAGATACTTTTTAATTGTATCTCAAATTGTATTTGAACTCGGATCTGAACCACAGCATACCTTCCAGCTGCACGTGAAAGCCAGTCACTTTAATGCAAGAGAGCAGAAATAGTTCATATCACGTTACAAACCCATTACAGCGCCATTAAGGTCACGTCACTGCTAATATCGGTGACATTCATTTAGCCCAATGTGACAACACTAACAACGAAACCAAACAGGACAAACAAACCTAAAGCCTTTCAGAGTCGTCAGAGATCAACAGTCCTATGGGACGGAGGCTTTGAAGAGTGAGTTCCACAATAAGCTTTTCATATGGCTGGCCACTCATTACAGTAAACTACCCAGCATGCCTCAGTGTAGAGGTGAGGCCGGGCTCTAATTATCCCAGAATGCACTAGGGGATGTGGAGAATAAAGAAGAAAGGAGGGGAATTAGTTAAAACTAGGACAGTAGCTGGTTTGTTTGACCTCATTGTGCACAGGCGTAAGCACACCCACGCAAACACACGCGCATAAGGTTAGACCAGAAAGATGATGGATTTGTTTGGTTTGACATGCTACACGTATGTGCTACATTCCACTGAGAGGAAGCGAATCAGAGTGTCTGTCTGTCTGTGTGGTAGAATGTGCGTTTTTCTGGGAGAAAGAGAGAGGTGTTTATTCGCCTGGTCTCTATCGTCTCTCTCCTGTCATCTTAGCATATCCCTGAGGACAGTACGTTCCGGCAGCTTCCATCAGCTCCTCCCTCCTAATGACACAGTTAAAGAGTAACCCTCCCTCCCCTCGCTTCTCTTTAGATGAGCTGAATGCCGCTAAAAGCATGTCATTTTCTCAAGCTAATGTCAAGCGGGAAGGGATCAGAAAGAGCAGGGGGAGTTAATAACACCTCTCTCGTCTTCTTCGCTCGCTCCCTCGTTCTCTTCTGGCACTGAAACTTATTCTGACCTTCAACATAAGAACACTTCCTATTTATATCGGTTAGCTTGTTCTCATTTCCTCTCTCCATCCCTCTGTTCCATCGTAACATCCCTCTCTTGCTCTCTCTCTCCCCGTTTCTGTCGATGGAAGCAATGCTTCAGAGGCCCACATGACGGCCAGACTAATAGAAATGCAAAACCTCCAAGAATATCCGTCTCCTCTTCCCTCTCTCCTTCTCTTCACATGCTACCTTGAGGAGACAAATAGGCCCGTGTATGCCCTTGCCCAAGGAGGCAGGTATTACAGTTGAACAGACTGACTGGTTGTGCTCCAAATGGCACCCCTTTCCCTACAAAGTGCACTACTTTTGTACTGCACTATATAGGGAAAATGGTTCCATTTGGGACACACACCCTGTTTCATAACCAACAGAGCCATTCGTGGAGGAGGGGGAAGGGGAAATGTCCCTCAGTATTCTCCTCATGGCCCCTACTGCAGGGAGAGGACAGGGGGAACGGGGGATGTCCCTCAGTATTCGCCTCATGGCCCCTACTGCAGGGAGAGGACAGGGGGATGTCAGGAAGGGGGGAAACATCACTAGGCCTTTATTAATGCACACACAGGCATGAGACCCAGGGGCCACACTCACACACACACACAAAATAACAAACATGCGCATGCAAGCAAGCAGGCAGGAACACACACACAAACACACATACAGCACCAGTCAAAAGTTTGGACACATCCACTCATTCCAGGGTTTTTCTTTATTTTTACTATTTTCTACATTGTATGATAATAGTGAAGACACAAAACTATGAAATAACACATATGGAATCATGTAGTAACCAAAAAAGTGATAAACAAATCAAAATATATTTTATATTTGAGAGTCTTCAAAGTAGCCACCCTTTGCCTTGACAGCTTTGCACACTATTGGCATTCTCTCAACCAGCTTCATGAGGTAGTCACCTGGAATGCATTTCAATTAACAGGTGTGCCTTGTTAAAAGTTAATTTGTGGAATTGCTTTCCTTCTTAACCTCTTGGCGTTCCCCTAGGATAGGGGGCACTACAGCGATTTTTGAAAAAAATTTGTGCCCATTTTAAACGGCCTCCTACTCAAACTCAGAAGCTAGGATATGCATATAATTAATACTTGTGGATAGAAAACACCCTAAAGTTTCTAAAACTGTTTGAATGGTGTCTGTGAGTATAACAGAACTCATATGGCAGTCAAAACCCCGAGACAGATCGAAACAGGAAGTGGAATTCTGAATTGCGAACTCAACTTCATCACGTTGCCTATTAATCACACCGTGAGCTATGGTTCATTGAGCACTTCCTATTGCTTCCACTAGATGTCCCCAGTCTTTACAAAGTGATTTGAGTCTCCTACTGTGAAAACTGACAGAATGACACGCTGTGGAACGTGGTCACACGGAGAGGGCCATCACCATTATGACGCCGACGCCCCTGGTTACCCTCCCCTTTCGAAACGTTTTGAAACACAATGCAATCGTCCCCCTCGAATCTTATTGGAGGTCTCGTTGAAAAAGGCCCTACAGATTTATGTTATACAACGTTTGACATGTTTGAACGAACCTAAATAAGAAAAAGATGCATTTTGTTGAAAGAGTAGCCCCGCGCACGTCGGAACTTTTGGTTCAGCCTTCAGAACGCGCTAACAACAACAAGCTAATGGAACATAAAGGATGAACTTTTTCGAACAAAAATACATTTGTTGTGGACCTGGGATTCCTGGAAGTGCCTAAGGATGAAGATAATCAAAGGTAAGGGATTATTGACAATAGTATATAAGACTAGATTTGATATGCGATTGTTCCAAGATGGCTAGCCTATTGCTATTGCTAGCCTATTGTTCGGAGTATCGCATCCCCTTTTATCACAAAGTGTGATTACCCAGTAAAGTTATTTTTAAATCTGGCATTACAGGTGCTTTCAAGAGATATTCATCTATAAATCTTAGAATGACAATATTACATTTTAAAAATGTTTTCGAATAGTAATTTAGTAAATTGTAGCGCTGTTTCATCGGATGCATTTGAGGGAAAATAGTTAGTCAACATTACGCACCGATGTAAAATGCTGTTTTTATATATAAATATGAACTTTATCGAACAAAAGAATGCATGTATTGTGTAACATGATGTCCTAGCTGTGTCATCTGATGAAGATTGTCAAAGGTTAGTGCTGCATTTAGCTGTTTTTTGGTTATTTGTGATGCATGTGGTTGGTCGGAAAATGGCTGTGTGGCTACTTTTACGATATACTCCTCTAACATAATCTAATGTTTTGCTTTTGCTGTAAAGCCTTTTTGAAATCGGACGACGTGGTTCGATTCAGGAGAGGTGTATCTATAAAACGATATAATTTGAAAAAAAAATTGAAAAAAAAAAATTATGAAATTTTGTTATGCTAATGGCGATATGATTTTTCGCTGGATACGCACAGGGGTTAAAGTTTCTTCAAGTGCAGTTGCAAAAACCATCAAGCGCTATGATGAAACTGGCTCTCGTGAGGACTGCCACAGGAAAGGCAGACCCAGAGTTACCTCTGCTGCAGAGGATAAGTTAGAGTTACCAGCCTCAGAAATTGCAGCCCATATATATGCTTCCCAGAGTTCAAGTAACAGACACATCTCAGCATCAACTGTTCAGAGGAGACTGCGTGAATCAGGCCTTCATAGTCAAATTGCTGCAAAGAATCCACTACTAAAGGACACCAATAAGAGGAAGAGACTTGCTTAGGCCAAGAAACACGAGCAATGGACATTAGACCTGTGGAAATCCGGTGGAAATCTGGTCTGATGAGTCAATTTTTGAGTTTTGGTTCCAACCTCCGTGTCTTTGTGAGACGCAGAGTAGGTGAACAGATGATCTCCGCATGTGTCGTTCCCATCGTGAAGCATGGAGGAGGAGGTGTGATGGTGTGGGGGTGCTTTGTTGGTGACTCGGTCAGTGAATTCAAGGCACGATTAACCAGCATGGGTACCACAGCATTCTGCAGCGATAAGCCATCTCATCTGGTTTGCGCTTAGTGGGACTATAATTTGTTTTTCAACAGGATATTGACCCAACACACCAGGCTATTTGACCAAGAAGAAGAGTGATGGAGTGCTGCATCAGATGACCTGGCCTCCACAATCACCCAACCTCAACCCAATTGAGATGATTTGGGATGAGTTGGACCGCAGAGTGAAGGAAAAGCAGTGCTCAGCATATGTGGGAACTCCTTCAAGACTGTTGGGAAAGCATTCCAGGTGAAGCTGGTTGAGAGAATGCCAAGAATGTCATCAATGCAAAGGGCGGCTACTTTGAAGAATCTCAAATATAAAATATATTGTTTCGTTACTACATGATTCCATATGTGTTATTTCATGTCTTCACTATTATTGTACAATGTAGAAAATAGTAAAAAAAAAAAAAAAAAAAAAAAAACTTGAATGAGTAGGTGTGTCCAAACCTTTGACTGGTACTGTATATTTGTATTTATTAAGGATCCCCCACTCATAGATTGAGGAGACCGACACACAAACTGATTGAGTGCAGTCTGAGCGTGGTCTTGCTGATGGACCACTACTGAAGAGGGCAACCATTTCTCCTGAACACTGGAAAACAACCGTTAAAACAGGCCTTTACGACCACAGGTTCTCACAGTGGCAAACCACTAACTGCTAACCCCATTATGGATAGACTACAATGTGGCTTAGTCGACTGGACTGCTAGTGCAGTGCTTAGTGTTGCTTTAAGAGCAGGTGACTGCAGTAATAGCCCTATAGAGGAGAGGAAAGCGAGGGATGGAGAGAGAGGAGGTTGATGGATGGCTCTGGTTTTTAGGTCACTTAAGGGGTCCACCCCCCCATGTTAGAGGCTCTCCCCAGAGTCCCCATTACGGAGAACCACACACACACATTACTGAGAGAAAAGAATATAGACAGGCAACTTTGGATGGAGCTCATTGATTTTACAATAAAAACTAATGAAGCAGAGAGGACTCGATCGTTACAACACTAAGAGAAACCTAGACACTGTAATTCTTGTAAACAAAGACCCATGCATGGGGACCTGAGGAAAGGCTTCGATACATGATGTACTGACCTATAGGAAAGATACTCCTCTCCCACACACCCATGTTCCAGTGACTGTGTTTTTACATGGCCGTCCATGGCTGTGGACTAGAGGAAGCATCTCTTTCCCCCCCGAGGCCCTGTCTCTCCTCTCCTCCCTCCATTTGCTCTGTGACAGCTGTCATCCTGTCAGGACCATGGCAGCATGAAAGTCACACATGGCCCTGCCCTACCCTAGTCTGTTCTGTCATCCCACTGGAATACTCGACTGGGGCTTATACTGAACACACGATCCCCATTAGTCACCCGGTACAACCAGAAGTGGACTGGCCACCCCTTGGAGCTTGGTTCCTCTCTAGGTTTCGTCTGAGGTTCCTGCCTTCTAGGAAGTTTTTCCTAGCCACTGTGCCTCTGTGTTGCTCTTTGGGGTTTAAAGCTGTGTAATTGTAAATTACTGTGTCCAACAGATGGAAAATGTATGTCAACATATATTTTTGATTGATTGATTGATTGACAGGTTCTGGAGCATACAAATATGTTCTAGGAAAGAGTGTTGTATCAAGAGTGATTCAACTCTGAAGAGCTCAGTATTGAGCATTACTCAGAAATTGCTCAGAATTACTCAGAAATGCAGTGAGTGGTTGTCTGGGAAAAAGGTGTATGGCTTTGATAAACACACAAACACGGTTACACATGCACTCACGCACACACACCCTCAGAGAGATTGCAGTGATTGT
>NW_021823088.1:29768-42268 GCF_901001165.1 Salmo trutta | reverse complement strand
TTATTGTTTATTTCACTTTTGTATATTATCTACTTCACTTGCTTTGGCAATGTTAACATATGTTTCCCATGCCAATAAAGCCCTTAAATTGAATTGAATTGAGAGAGTAAGTCCTCAAATGTTAAGAAAAGAGAGGGAAAGGAGCGAGGAGACAGAGGAAGGATAAAGAGAGAGAGAAGCAGAGAGTTAAAGAAAGCCAAGGGAAAAGGAGGAGAGGAGGGAAGGAGGCGTACAGGGCTGAGGCATGATGCATGAGGTAAACTCTCCCTCTGACAATGCAGAGCTGTGTAGACCAGCCAACGGAATGGCTGAGTATTGGACATAGAGATCTCTCCATAAGAAAGAAAAACAACGTTCTCTCCTCTGTAAGGATTCAGGTGTTTTCTCCTAGTCACCACAGCACAGGATGTGTTCGACACAAACAATCAAATCAAATTTGATTGGTCACATACACTTGGTTTGCAGATGTTAATGCGAGTGTAGCGAAATGCTTGTGCTTCTAGTTCCGACAGTGTAGCAATATCTAACTTGTAATCTAGCATTTCCACAACAACTACCTAATACACACAAATCTAAGTAAAGGAATGGAATAAGAATATATACATATAAATATATGGATGAGCAATGACAGAATGTAAAGGTTGGTGTGTGTTCAGCTTTCAAACAGTGTGCCTGTCTGTCTGTGTGTGTGTGTGTGTGTGTGTGTGTGTGTGTGTGTGTGTGTGTGTGTGTGTGTGTGTGTCTGAGCTTCAATCGTCTCAAGGCCATCAATACAATTCTAAAAGACAATTCACAGGAAATAGAAAGCTCCCACACACACACACAGACAGACACACAGACACAGACACACACCACCTCTTGCATCCTCACATGAGCTGGAGGAGCTGGTGCAGTATGCTGGAGGAGCAGGTGCAGTATGCTGGAGGAGCAGGTGCAGTATGCTGGAGGAGCAGGTGCAGTATGCTTGAGGAGCAAGTGCAGTATGCTGGAGGAGCAGGTGCAGTGTGCTGGAGGAGCAGGTGCAGTATGCTGGAGGAGCAGGTGCAGTGTGCTGGAGGAGCAGGTACAGTATACTGGAGGAGCAGGTACAGTATGCTGGAGGAGCAGGTACAGTATAAATCCTCACGTGAGCTGGAGGAGCAGGTGCAGTATGCTGGAGGAGCAGGTGCAGTATGCTGGAGGAGCAGGTGCAGTATGCTGGAGGAGCAGGGACAGTATGAATCCTCACGTGAGCTGGAGGAGCAGGTGCAGTATGCTGAAGGAGCAGGTGCAGTATGAATCCTTACGTAAGCTGGAGGAGCAGGTGCAGTATGCTGGAGGAGCAGGTGCAGTATGAATCCTCACGTAAGCTGGAGGAGCAGGTGCAGTATGCTGGAGGAGCAGGTGCAGTATGCTGGAGGAGCAGGTGCAGTATTGCTGGAGGAGCAGGTACAGTATGCATCCTCACGTGAGCTGGAGGAGCAGGTACAGTATGCATCCTCACGTGAGCTGGAGGAGCAGGTGCAGTATGCTGGAGGACAAGGTGCAGTATGCTGGAGGAGCAGGTACAATATGCTGGAGGAGCAGGTACAGTATGCTGGAGGAGCAGGTGCAGTATGCTGGAGGAGCAGGTACAATATGCTGGAGGAGCAGGTACAGTATGCATCCTCACGTGAGCTGGAGGAGCAGGTGTAGTATGCTGGAGGAGCAGGTACAGTATGCTGGAGGAGCAGGTACAGTATGCATCCGAGTGTGAGCTGATGTGTGCACAGTACAGTATGTGCTTTCTTGGTTACGAGTGAGAGAGAGAAAGGGAGAGATAGGACACACTGATCTATTCATTCAAATCAGAATCCTATGCATTTGAGCTATTCCCTGTAGAAGAGAGGACTATAATGAGTTATTCTTTATGAGGTGAGAAACCAGGGCTAGAGGAAAGGAGCGAGAGAGGGATAGAGACAGTGCTAGGGGACATGGTGAGGTCTCTACTCTGTATCCATCCTCTCTGTTCTGTGTGTCTGGTGCTGAGTGGAGAGCATGACATTCCAGAGAGGTAAGAGTAATGAGCCAGTCATTAGTGCTTCATTTCCCCATGTCTCCCTCTCTCACACCCGCCAAATTAGCCTGCTAATTAATCCTACCCGGATTAGGACACAGAGGGCTGGGCCAAGACAGCCCCAACACACACTCACGCACATACATACACACACCTAAGATCCCCAGCAGTGATACATCACCCCGCTGACGTTCCTGAGCCACACCCGCCCAAAGACATTTATCATTATGACACAGCCTCACACACACACACACACACACACACACACACACACACACACACACACACACACACTAACGTTTTCATCAGATGTTGACATGAACCAGCAATGTGCGGTCCACCGAACTGAAGACATCATCATACAACTGGCGAACACACACACACTCAAAAGTTTCAGTCAGGTTGAATAAAGGTGAAATAAATGGTTAACAAATCTACTGTAGGACAACGGTACTGATGACACACTCTGACAGTGCGTCTGTGTATGTACATTGCCACTGGGGCTGAAGGCTGCTATAGACATGTATGTGAACTAGATACTGTAGTAGACCCAATGGAGAGGCCTGTCCCTCTAGGGGAGGAGAAGATGAGCTTCTCTCTCTCTCTCTCTCTCTCTCTCTCTCTCTGTCCCTCTCCCTCTCTCCCTCTCTCTCCCTCTCTCTCTCTCCCTCTCTCTCTCCCTCTCTCTCCCTCCCTCTCTCTCCCTCTCTCTCCCTCCCTCTCTCTCCATCTCCACAGCAGATAAGCCACAATTCAAACCAGAGTCTCCTGTGCTGTCCAGAACGGGCTGGCACTAAGCCACATCCTGCCTGACTGTCAACCCTCCCTCTTTTCCTTCCTCTTACTCCTTTCTTTCTCCCGCTCTGCTCTCACACCCTCCCTCATTGAGCTTCACATTTTGATTGTACCTCTCTCTCGCTCTCTCTCTCTTGCCCCACCTCTCACTCGCCCCCTGTTCCTTTCACTCTTCGTGCTCTCTCTCTCGCCCTATCCACCGTTCTCTCTCTCCATCCCTCCCTTCTCTCCCCCTGACACACATTTCTCATGCGATCCCATGTTCTCTGTCACATGAGGTTTCAGCTGTTGGACTCATGATTTGTGTGCTTTCTGAGTAGGACGGAGGGATGGAGGGAGTGAGGGCTGCAGGGAGTGAGGGCTGCAGGGAGTGAGGGCTGGAGGGTGTGAGGCCTGGAGGGAGTAAGGGCTGGAGGGCGTGAGGGCTGGAGGGAGTGAGGGCTGGAGGGAGTGAGGGCTGGAGGGAGTGAGGGCTGTAGGTAGTGAGGGCTGCAGGGAGTAAGGGCTGGAGGGAGTGAGGGCTGCAGGGAGTGAGGGCTGCAGGGAGTGAGGGCTGGAGGGAGTGAGGGCTGCAGGGAGTGAGGGCTGGAGGGAGTGAGGGCTGGAGGGAGTGAGGGCTGGAGGGAGTGAGGGGAAGACAGGTGTAGTCCACCCATGCGTAGGGGATGATGAATGGGTGTCTATAGTCAAATACACCCTTCCACTGACTCACTGAAGGAATGAAGGGATGGAGCAGCTGTCTGGGGAGGAGGAAGAGAACGAGGGAGAGAGACTGAACGAGGGAGTTAGTGACAGAGGAGTGAAGTAAAGAAGAAAAAACTGAACAGGAGAATAAGTAAGAGGGAAAATGATTTCCCCCGGCCCGAGTTCCAATAGTCTTTTCCTTTCCTGTTTCCTCATGACCACTGGTCTGGCAGGACATGACAGGTAAATGCAACGCGATGGAACCTATCCAGTCTGTTCACTTATCTGTGACAATGACGGAAAGGAGATGAGGAGGAAAGGAGATGAGGCCATCTTAGTGTACCGCTGTGCCTCCCAGTGAGAGGTCTGACTGGGTCAGTGTCATGGTTCCTCAGGGCCAGTGAAGTTCTAGTCAGGTTTGGGATCCTATCCTCGGTCTGGGGTGAGGGGTTGCACATTTCCCAGAGAGCCCTTTATTAAGAGGACCACCGCCTTGGCGTTAGAGTTAAAGAGGGCATTTTGGGCCCTAGACACTTCCACAAGCCCTTGTCCCTTCTATGTTAACAGATCTGAAACCACTGCTAGGCATTACAGTGATGCTCCATCTAGTTCTGGGATCAGATAATTAGAGCTTCCACCAGTCTTTTCAAGGTGGTGGGGGCTAGAGGAAGTAGCTAGAAACCGAACTGGAACGGCCCCAAGAATTCCTCTGTGAGCCAAACGCTGAGTACACTACCATCGGTTCACTAGACTCATGGGGGACCTGCCATTTCAGGTCCATTGAAGAAAGAAAACATCATGGTATAACATTTTGAGAATGAAAAAAAGATCATGGAAAAAAAGTCGGGGATTCTGATCTCAAATCCAAATAGAGCCATTAAACAACCTGACACAGATAATACTGTGGTATATGATATTTCACAACAACACATAACTGCTCGCTAGGTAAACAAATAAATAGCTGAGATATAAAAAACGTGTGTTAGTGTAAATAGTAACTGTTATCTGCTGGAGCTGTCCGCCTCTCTGTGACTGGGTGAGAAGCAGCATCGTAGCCAGGCCACAGATAAGTACCCTCCAGTTAAAACTTCCAGATTACCCAGCATTACCGGCACTATGGTGCGGTCCCCGCTGTGGGCAGCAACCCTCAGCCGTTGACAGAAGCTCCCCCCACCCCTCTCATTATAAATCCAAAGAAGGTTGTGTGAGGTAAAAGGTGGGATGTCACACACACAGTGATACCGTGTACTGTAGCAGGGCCTGGCTACAGAGGCAGGTAGCCAGATAGCACACGCCACTAAATGTCAGGCAGGAGACAAAATACCCTTTAAAAACAGGCAGAGCCTTTCTGGGTTGGAGGCTGGCTGGCTGGCTGGCTGGCGAGAGAAGAGAAGAGAAGAGAAGAGAAGAGAAGAGAAGAGAAGAGAAGAGAAGAGAAGAGAAGAGAAGAGAAGAGAAGAGAAGAGAAGAGAAGAGAAGAGAAGAGAAGAGGAGAGGAGAGGAGAGGAGAGGAGAGGAGAGGAGAGGAGAGGAGAGGAGAGGAGAGGAGAGGAGAGGAGAGGAGAGGAGAGGAGGAGGAGAGGAGAGGAGAGGAGAGGAGAGGAGAGGAGAGGAGAGGAGAGGAGAGGAGAGAGAGAGAGGAGGTAGGGGAAGTAAAGGTTAGGAAGAGGTTTAGGAGGAGAGCGATAGGAGTCAGGGATTGGGGAACGGAGCAATAGAGGAATAGAGAAATGGCGTCGCTACGACTTTGAAGGTCTCCCAACCCCCCTTGGTTGTGTGTGTGTGTGTGTGTGTGTGTGTGTGTGTGTGTGTGTGTGTGTGTGTGTGTGTGTGTGTGTGTGTGTGTGTGTGTGTGTGTGTGTGTGTGTGAGAGAGAGAGCAGGGGGCGTGCATAAAGGCATAGACACTGATAAATGAGAGGGCGGTGTGAGTATAATGGACAGTGGAGGGAAACAGCTCGATGTCTGATGGGATCAACAGGGTCAGAGTGTCTTCAGCCACTGAAACGAGAGGTCACACACACAAAGGCCATTTGGTGAGGCCCGTTTAAATGTGCAACATTTAACAACATAATGAGAGAAGTCATGAGAAGGCAATAGAGCTGAGGGAGGGAGGGAGAGAGGGAGAAGGAGGAGAGATGGAGATGGAGGGGCACATTCTCACCATTAGAACATAGGCCATCAACAGCTAACGCTCTAAGCCGAGGGGACGTAAATGGGACAGAGACTGGGAGCGCGAGTCAGCTGTGCGGGCGGAATAACAGACCGCGATCATTATGTCTGCCTGAAAAACTCCCTTTGTCCCCATTCTAGGAATTTTGGACTTAAGTGAATTAAGTGTCTTGTTGTGCACGCAGTATAATCTGATCTCTGTCCCTCTTATAGCAGAACTCGTGCCGCAGACCCCAAATCGAATTTGAGCAAGCAGAGAGTTGTTAGTCACTGCGCATTCCGATATGGCTTGAATGAGCTTGTGTGTTTTATCCCACAGGTTTTTTTGGGGACATTTTAAAAATGCATTTCGTGCAATTCTACACAGTTTGACATGCCTTATTATGCCTCTCTTAAGGGGTATTTTGAGGGGTATATGGAGAGGCATTTTCAAAACACAGTATAAGTGAAAGAATATGTGGAGGGCGAAAACAGCTAACTTCCTGCGTTTTAACACGTTTTGCCATGGGGCAGAGAGAAAAATGTACAGTTTTATAATGCTATTCTACACATTTTGTCAGGAATCTGAGATAACATTTTGACGTTTTAAAGTAACTGTCTAGTGAAAATCACACTTTTTTAAAGTTAATATTCTGTTAACTTATACGCAAATGTTGTTGACTCGTATTTGTGGCCAAAGCTTAAATTGGAGAAAAAAACACAACCTGTCGCAAACAGCCCATTTAAAAAATGCCTGCTATTTCCTTATAGAGGATGATGTCATCCTCCTGAGGAGGATGAGCTGGCCAATCAGTGGTCTACTGGCATGAATATTTTTAATGACCAATATACACCCACACCATTCTGTTGTTGGGGTACACCCACACCATTCAAACACAGAAAAGCTACTTTTTTAGCATATCCTACATAATTACAATTTTTTTAAGGAAAACTATTTCACTCATATTGTAATTAATTATAGGTCATATTTCATAGAAATCTGGAAACACTGGACAGTTACTTTAAAGGTCGACTTTGGGCCAAAACGCAAACATAAAGGCTTTAAACTGTATAACTGACCAATGTACCATCATAGAAGGTCATTTATTGTTTTTTTGGGGGGGGATGAATAAGATATTTGGCTACAGAAGCTCCATTTACTGAATTCTATATCTTCCGTCCAAAAACCCATTCTGTGAAATGAAGTCCACACATTCTGGAGGGGTTACTGGCTAGCTACAAGTGACTAGCGTCGCTAACAAACTAGTTATGTTGGCCGCAGCGCGCATGACCAGAATGACAAATCCATGAACCAAAGGCACACCCCATTTATGTTTGAAAATTGAGAAAGAGTAGGACCGTTTTTTCTAGCCCAAAATCGACCGTTAAAGCTAATTTCCTGCAATTCTACTCCTTTTGCCATTGCTTATGGCATGTTCAAATACTTTCTGGGGGCCTGATTATGGGGGGCGGGAGGGGGTCTACCTGTTCTAAATATTGGGGGGGGGGGGGGCATGTCCCCACAAGTTCACCTATGCTCTGATCTTTTCCACTATGCATTCATGCCATGCAATAAAATACAGTCTGCAGTGCAAAGCTGCAGTCAATATTCCCTTTCCCATAAAAGTAGCATAGAGATAGTCCATAAATGAATTATTCTCATATTTGCAAAGATGTGCATAATGACAAAACAATGCACAAGACAGCAAAGGTGGCATGCGCGTTAAATCATTAGCATGTGACACACACCACTGTATTTAGGGATGATTAGAGGGGGAATAGTCAGCCACTCTGTCCCGCAACATGTCCACTCACCCTGTCCAAGCAACCCCGCTCCCCACTGCTTAGCCTACCCGAGCGAGACCCTGTGACATTTTAATGGGCGGCTGCCGCAAATATCAAAGAAGTTCCCCCGTTATTCTGTGCATGTAGTCGATAGCAGTGGGCGAGGAGATACACTAGACAGGCTACATGAACAACAATTTGACGACAGCTGATAAAGGACATTTTTAAAGACGCCGGTCTTTCACCCGTCATCATTGTCCTGTCTGTCTATTAGGCAGCATTATCTTGTGCTTTACTGTCGGGCTCGCAGCAGTCTCGTTTTACTCAACGTCTCCATTGACAACAAAATGCCCCACAAACACAAACTAACACCATCGAATAGCGTAATTCGGACCCAATTCCAGTCTCCCTAAACACACAAGCGCAAACATTTCCACATTGGACAGATGTTTTTCATAACCACAACCGTATTCGGGAAAAAAGGGAGAGTCGGTAACCGGCAGGAGAACAGGCAAATGACTCACATTCTATCGCCCGGAACCAGCAAGCGGCTCTCCACCATCATATCGGGCAGGAAATCCAGATTGTAGGATGAAGTCATGTTGCCCTGGCTCTGTGTCCCTCCGTGTACAGGCTGAGGATCCGCGCTCTCCTCTCTGCGCTGCCTGACTAATATACAGTGCGTCGCTCTGCTCTCTCAGCGCTCCCAGTTTGACAACTGCGCCTGGCCGCGGAGACGGAAAGGGACAGGTGCGAATGCCAGGGCCTCCCCAAGGCAGTAGACACACACTCGGCAGTTGTCACATCCTCTTCTTCGCCCACATTAGTTATTTTTTCATCTAATCCTGTCTGAAAATCCGCTCTACTCAGGAAACTGTCGGGCTGTGGAATGCAGGTGCCGGGTCGGGAGGCTTGGCGGCCCCGCGCTGCAGCTAATCTTTAACCATTAGAAAGCGTTATGTGCTAGATAACGTTATACCGGTTATTCCCGTGCATATGGGAAAATTAGCAGTCAGTGGCTATTCTTCACAGTAATATATTAGGGTCATTATACTACAAAACTAACGATCGCCTAATAAGTGCAGAAATAAAAGCCCCCCAAAAATGTGTGCCTATGCAATATTGAATTTTAGGAGGCTAAACAACATAACTCGATATTTTCTGCCAGAAAGAATGCTTCGATTTGGTGACCTCTTTTCCATGAGGCGTTAACAACTCCATGGCCCAGCTGTAATCGATGTATATGATCGAATGCGCAAAGAGACGTGGCTAAGTACACTCATGAAGACGTGGCCAAGTACACTCATGAAAAGCACATGTTATAGTCGTCATCACTCAAGGCACTTAACATGGGCCATAAAAATGATATATTGTTTAACGCAACTAGGGCGGCAGGTAGCCTAGCAGTGTTGGGCCAGTAACCGAAAGGTCACTAGTTCGAATCTGCGAGCTGTTGATGAACAGTTACTTGAGAAGGAGACCAAGTCAAGACGCTGGACCGGGTGGATTCAATTATCGTAAGGCAGCTTTATTAAGAGACAAAGATATTTGGCAAAACGTGCACAGACTCGTTCTTTTAGCTCTTATGGAACTAGCGGAAGCGAGCGCCTACACATAGTGTGCATCTATTTTATACAACATGATTGTAATGTAATGACGTATGTTGAGTCTTGTAGATTCGTCCTCCTGACTGGTCGATGAGTGGAGTGACGATCTGGTCTCGGGTCGGGATCGACTCCCCATTGGTCCATGAGTGTGTTCTTTGTTCTGCTGACCCAGCCCTCTGGGATGGGTTTGTGTGTGTGTGTGTACTTTGTGCTGAGTCCTTGTCTGTGTATCTCTGTAGTCACAAGATATTATTGCGAGACTGGACGTTGACCCCTGTGATCAGGTCATTTCCTGTTTTATCAGTGCTGTGTAAGGTCTAATTCGGCCAATCTGTTTCTGGGTGTGCGTGTATAGCTAGTATCAGTTCAACACAGAATGTGTCTTTTGTATCAGCAGATAAGTGTTGCGCAATAGACCAGCTTATCAAATATATTTATAACAGAGCTGACTAGATGAAACATCTGTCTATGTGTCCTTGAGCACGGCACTTAACCCTAATTGCTCCTGTAAGTCGCTCTGGATAAGAGTGTCTGCTAAATGACTAAAATGTAAAAAATGTAATGCCCATGGTATTTATTGTTCAGTAAATGAGTCGATCGTATGGGTGTGGATGAAATAAACAGGATAGGAAGCTGCTGTGCCCAATAAAACCAAACGCCTAGGAGTCAAAGCTCCCTCTCTGCTCATCCCTCTGGGGAATAACAGGGAGACACTAGAACAAGAACGACTCTTCCTTGGCAATAGATGAAACTCTCTTGGGGAGAATTGAACAGGAACTGGGTCATGTGGAGCAAAAGAGTGAGCACACAGTGTACAGAGTGCGCTTGTTAGTGTGCAAGGTGGTGTGAGCCCAGGCACAGCTCTAGGGATAGTTTACTTTTTTTGCACAATATGGTTAAGGTCAGTGGATGGGGGGAGAAAACTGATCCTACATCAGTACTTTAGGGCACAAGGTCCCTGGGGTGCAAACTGAACGGTACTGCATGTTTCACCGCACCTGACTCCTATATAGTGAAATAGGTCATAAGTAAACAACATGCTACTATATATAGCAGCATTATATAGGATAGATGCGGTTGTCACGTTGGTATGAATGATTCGGGAGACAGGTGCAGGAATGCGTAATAGGGGTTTTATTTACACCCAAATGACGGCGTGCCGTGTAAAGGCACGGGGACGAGACCAAACACACACACTATACAAAACACAGGGTAGAACCCCAAACAAAAGAGCGAGGAGAACCTTGATTAAATAACAGAAGCGCACAATGACTAACACACGGGACGAGACCCGTAATCATCTGCGCAATCCACAATGGCACGAAAGCCCAAAACACACAGCACAGGTACTTACACGACCAACGGACATTGGAACAATAATCAAAGGCACACTTATACAATTACTAATCACTGGGAATAGGTGCCAGGTGTGTGTAATGAAAGTTCCGGATGGATCCGTGACAGCGGTGAAGAGGTCAATGGGACGCAGTCCATGTAGGATAAAAGGAGTACGCCAGATTGGTGCGATATTCAACAAATCTGATCTAATAAAATGTATTTTCGTCGATGATCGTCGTGATTGATGTATTGTAACAGGCCCTCAATGTGGCTACTAAAGTCTGATATTGATATATTTGGCTGTTTTTCCTGGATAACATTTAGGGACTGTATGCTATTTATAATGAGGGATACCTGGAGAAAATAAGACCTCTCTGAAATGAAAATGGATGGCCCTCCCGTCAGTAAAATATATCTTTACAAGCCTAATCTTCATGAGTAATGTTCAAACATAGACGTCAAACAGTATCACGATTCTGGTCTAATGCTTCTAAAAATTATTCATGGAGCTCTCAACTAGCCTTGCACCTCACAGATGGGAGTGGTTTCTCCTAACACTTGAAAAAAAGCCAACTTCTCCTATACCCAAAATAATAACAATAATTAAAACAAAGTGGATAGCACAGAACATACCTACCATTTAACCTCACTCCTAGACCAGAGGCTTAGGTATGCCATTTTAAAAACTTTTCTTTGCCATGTAATGCTTACAAAACAAAGTAGCCAGAAGGTTGTGGATTCACAAACCACCGCTGGACAAGGGTAGGAGTGAAAATATCACGCTTACTACAAGTTTAGATAGCTGGCAGCTAGACTAACTTACCAATCTAAAAATATTTTGCTTACGTGGGCTAATTGAGTGACTGCTGATGCACAACCAAATCTAGAAATTGCACCTTGTGTATTGTATTATTCCAACGCTCAACAGTACATTGAGACCCCGATTGAGTTCCCCAAATAATTGGTCTGCGGGCCTACAAAAAGGGGGGCTGCGGGCCGCATGCGACCGTTCACTTAGAAATAGTCCCTTCACAGGTTTAGAAGAAGTGACTGCTAAACGCTAAGTCCTGTTCGTATATAAGCTGGCTAGCATAGTTAGCATAGAGAAATCGCTGGTGGCAGTCAAAGTCCTCTTTAACTGTAACGCAGTTGATTGTGACGATGACATGAACATGTATCTGGGTTGACATCCATACATACTCCAATTTTTACCTCAACATGTGTGAAATACACATGTAAACAATAGCCTAAATGTAGGCACATTTTGCTGGGGGGGGCAATGAGGAGATTCGGGAAACTTTCCCCCATGGCATCTTTCCCCCACGTATTTCCATGGCATTTCCATTGTTTAGGCCGCGTTCCATTGACCTCTTTACTACATCTATGATTATAGTTATCTCAGATATTCTTATGCCGTGAAGGAATGACGTTCTCACTGAATACGTGGGGTGTGTGCTTGCATGTACAGTATGTGTGTGTGTGTGTGTGTGAGCATGCCACATGCGTGTGAATCCGGGTGCTATCTTGCCGAATTCCAGACACCTTTTCACTTCCACAGCTGAGGTGCCAGTGCACGGAAGACTTCACCAACCACATTGGCATTCACACTCTCTCACACACACACTTTGCAGTCATACCTCCTTTTCTGTAATGAAGTAAGTTTAACATAATGTATCCTTCCTCGTAACGCAGCACATTAACAGTGTTAACAATCCAACATTCACATTCAATTCATCAACAGCTTTAGAAAACACAATGAGCAACTTTAATACACTCACACTTACTCCTTAACCCCTGATCTAGGAATAGTATCAGAGACAAGACAGAGCCTAATACTCTCACACTCCTTCCTAAACCCTGATTCAGGAACAGTGTCAGCGAAAGACACATGTAATCTCCTAGTAGTAAGACGTAGCAACTCCAGTTTAAATGAGGGGTCACATGAGTTTGTATGTATGTATGTATGTATGTATGTATGTATGTATGTATGTATGTATGTATGTATGTATGTATGTATGTATGTATGTATGTATGTCGTGACCCTTTGTCTGTATTGTAACAGTAGGACACTCTCTGATGCCCTGTGGCGAGCAGGCCTTGACCTAT
>NW_021823088.1:0-29268 GCF_901001165.1 Salmo trutta | reverse complement strand
TCTCTTTCTGTCTCTCTCTCTTTCTGTCTCTCTCTCTCTCTCTCTCTCTTCTTTCCTGAAAGATATGTGTTTGTTTATGAAAGCTCTTGTCTTAATGTGCTCTCCGTTCGCCCAAAGGAAGCCTCATTCATTTGCTTGATGGTCTTTGATTTGCCGGGCATCACTAAGTCGCATTAACAAATGTATTTCTAATCTTTTTACTTAATGGCGCTTCCAGAACCAACGCAATTAAAGACACGTCTGAATGCTAAAAGGTTTTGCTGGGGGGGGAAAGTCAGATTAACACCAAGCAGAAAATGTAGCATGAAAAAGTGTAAGTTGCGGAACGACGTTGAACTGTGCTGCAACTTATTTAGTGAATGTGACAGCAACAGGCGTCATTATAAGGTTATACTTGTCTGATATTGTAGCTCCTTGTTCCTATTGCAATGACCCAGTAATGCTATGATATTACGTTCCTCCAACGTTGTGGCTATGTTTTCGTAACGGACTGACTTAGTTAAATGTATTTTTATTTATTTAATTTTTTCTATCATTTTGACATGAATGTCCAGGTAACGTTATATTAACGTGTCTCTGACGTTACAGCTGCGGTATTTCAGTGGACTCGATGAGGGTCTGTCCTGGGTAAACAGCTCATGTCCCATGTCTTGAGGCGACTGCTCTCTTTAACACTGTACATTAGAAAAAGGACCGAACACTCAGCACAGCCCTTAAACAGCTGACTCCAGTACAGTTTGCATGTGTAACATTTAACTTTGTGTGGTACCATATGCAACACCAGACGACATGTACGCTGTGTCATGTACCCTGTCTGCTGTCTATTCCCTTCAGTTCAATCCATCACCGAAATAAACTACAAAAATGTTTTTAAAAATATGCTAAATATATGATTGAATATTTATTCATTAACTCATTCATCTATCCATTAATTCATGCATGCATTTATTCAATCTAACATCAGTGCGTTCACTAATCATGTCCTAATTTATACATTTTTATTTATCAATTTCTCTCAAGCTCCTTCATTTTTTCACGCTCATTTAACCATTCATCAAATGAATCTAATTGGTCCATTGTTTAATTACATTGTTTGATTCATTTTCCTATTTATTTTTGTTCATTGTGCTTTAAGTTCAGCCCATTCCTCTGTAGACCCACATGGCTGCTGGGGCAAAGTGTGTGTGTCTCTGTGACTGAGCTTTTCCCTTTGTTTTTTCTACTCACCCTTTTACACAGCAACACTCTGATAATACCCATTCAACCAAAGAGAGGGAGAAAGAGAGGGAGAAAGAGAGGGGGGGAGAAAGAGAGGGGGTAGAAAGAGAGGGGGGTAGAAAGAGAGGGGGGGAGAAAGAGAGGGGGGGAGAAAGAGAGGGGGAGAAAGAGAGGGAGGAGATGCGGAGAGAGAGCGAGCTAAATGGAGGGAGAGAGAGCGCGAGACCGAGACAGACGACCATTACCAGTGAGAGTGATCATCACCATACGCTTTTTCCATAAAAAGGCAACAAGTGAAGCCTAATGGGAAATATGCAGATGTATGCAAATGGCGGTTTAGAAGGGGAGCCCAGAGGCCTATGTGAGATTAAAGCTCTCCTGGCTGGAGAGGCTCTGGAGAAGACTGTTATCGTACTGTTTCAGTGTCTCAGTACAGCACTATATAGACTGTTATCGTACTGTTTCAGTGGCTCAGTACAGCACTATATAGACTGTTATCGTACTGTTTCAGTGGCTCAGTACAGCACTATATAGACTGTTATCGTACTGTTTCAGTGTCTCAGTACAGCACTATATAGACTGTTATCGTACTGTTTCAGTGTCTCAGTACAGCACTATATAGACTGTTATCGTACTGTTTCAGTGTCTCAGTACAGCACTATATAGACTGTTATCGTACTGTTTCAGTGGCTCAGTACAGCACTATATAGACTGTTATCGTACTGTTTCAGTGTCTCAGTGCAGCACTATATAGACTGTTATCGTACTGTTTCAGTGGCTCAGTGCAGCACTATATAGACTGTTATCGTACTGTTTCAGTGGCTCAGTGCAGCACTATATAGACTGTTATCGTACTGTTTCAGTGGCTCAGTACAGCACTATATAGACTGTTATCGTACTGTTTCAGTGGCTCAGTACAGCACTATATAGACTGTTATCGTACTGTTTCAGTGGCTCAGTACAGCACTATATAGACTGTTATCGTACTGTTTCAGTGTCTCAGTACAGCACTATAGACTGTTATCGTACTGTTTCAGTGGCTCAGTACAGCACTATATAGACTGTTATCGTACTGTTTCAGTGGCTCAGTACAGCACTATATAGACTGTTATCGTACTGTTTCAGTGGCTCAGTACAGCACTATATAGACTGTTATCGTACTGTTTCAGTGGCTCAGTGCAGCACTATATAGACTGTTATCGTACTGTTTCAGTGGCTCAGTGCAGCACTATATAGACTGTTATCGTACTGTTTCAGTGGCTCAGTGCAGCACTATATAGACTGTTATCGTACTGTTTCAGTGGCTCAGTGCAGCACTATATAGACTGTTATCGTACTGTTTCAGTGTCTCAGTGCAGCACTATATAGACTGTTATCGTACTGTTTCAGTGTCTCAGTGCAGCACTATATAGACTGTTATCGTACTGTTTCAGTGTCTCAGTACAGCACTATATAGACTGTTATCGTACTGTTTCAGTGTCTCAGTACAGCACTATATAGACTGTTATCGTACTGTTTCAGTGGCTCAGTACAGCACTATATAGACTGTTATCGTACTGTTTCAGTGGCTCAGTACAGCACTATATAGACTGTTATCGTACTGTTTCAGTGTCTCAGTACAGCACTATAGACTGTTATCGTACTGTTTCAGTGGCTCAGTACAGCACTATATAGACTGTTATCGTACTGTTTCAGTGGCTCAGTACAGCACTATATAGACTGTTATCGTACTGTTTCAGTGTCTCAGTACAGCACTATATAGACTGTTATCGTACTGTTTCAGTGGCTCAGTACAGCACTATATAGACTGTTATCGTACTGTTTCAGTGGCTCAGTACAGCACTATATAGACTGTTATCGTACTGTTTCAGTGGCTCAGTACAGCACTATATAGACTGTTATCGTACTGTTTCAGTGGCTCAGTGCAGCACTATATAGACTGTTATCGTACTGTTTCAGTGGCTCAGTGCAGCACTATATAGACTGTTATCGTACTGTTTCAGTGGCTCAGTACAGCACTATATAGACTGTTATCGTACTGTTTCAGTGGCTCAGTACAGCACTATATAGACTGTTATCGTACTGTTTCAGTGTCTCAGTACAGCACTATATAGACTGTTATCGTACTGTTTCAGTGTCTCAGTACAGCACTATATAGACTGTTATCGTACTGTTTCAGTGGCTCAGTACAGCACTATATAGACTATCACTATCTAACTGTGCTACTGTTGGGTAGGGGAACAGACGCTACCATTTTTTGCCATAACGCCATCAACAATTGGCCATACCTCTGCACTGATGTGCCATTTGCCGTTGACCTTTGTCAGTCAATAAAGAATATATATCGAATGTCATATATTGAATTGGATGTATTGATTTTGGGATATTTGACCGGCTGTCACAATGTCCTAAGGTTTTCCCTCAGTGACACCAGAGACATTAGAATGTGCTGCGCTGCCTCCAGAGCCCTGGAATGTGACGTGATGGATGTGATTGTGAGAGCCAGTCTTTCACAGCATCCCACAGGTTGATATGTGTCTGTCAGTGAGTTACTGTAGAGGCTCAATCTGTAAGACTACTCCCTCCAGCCCTTCAACATTCACGGTCCACTTACACTTTATCCCCTCGCCCCTGACTCTCTCTAACCTGAGCCCAGCCAGCGGGATGGAGATGCCACCGAGACGGTTACAGTTGTATCACACATCCAGGAGGCGTTGTCACGGAAACCCGGCGGCCATGATGGCTACAATCCCTGGATGTGTGAGAGTAAATGGACACCGTTACAACTCTGGCCGTGTGTGGTAACCATGATGAGAGTATAGCTCTGTTGGTAGAGCATGGCGCTTGTGGGTTTGATTCCCGCGGCGGACCAGTATGAAGAAAATATAAAAATGTATGCACTTTGTATGTCGCTCTGGATAAGACCGTCTGCTAAATGCCCAAAATGTCAAAGAAATTACAATTATGTAAATGTGGCAATCAACTGGCTCAAACCATTTTGGCTCCAACCACAACAGTCTACAGGTGTAACAGTCTACAGGTGTAACAGTCTACAGGTGTAGGGCGGTCTACAGGTGTAACAGTCTACAGGTGTAACAGTCTACAGGTGTAACAGTCTACAGGTGTAGGGCGGTCTACAGGTGTAACAGTCTACAGGTGTAACAGTCTACAGGTGTAGGGCGGTCTACAGGTGTAACAGTCTACAGGTGTAGGGCGGTCTACAGGTGTAACAGTCTACAGGTGTAACAGTCTACAGGTGTAACAGTCTACAGGTGTAGGGCGGTCTACAGGTGTAACAGTCTACAGGTGTAGCGCGGTCTACAGGTGTAACAGTCTACAGGTGTAACAGTCTATAGGTGTAGCGCGGTCTACAGGTGTAACAGTCTACAGGTGTAGCGCGGTCTACAGGTGTAACAGTCTACAGGTGTAACAGTCTACAGGTGTAACGCGGTCTACAGGTGTAACGCGGTCTACAGGTGTAACGCGGTCTACAGGTGTAGGGCGGTCTACATGTGTAACAGTCTACAGGTGTAACAGTCTACAGGTGTAACAGTCTACAGGTGTAGCGCGGTCTACAGGTGTAACAGTCTACAGGTGTAACAGTCTACAGGTGTAGGGCGGTCTACAGGTGTAGGGCGGTCTACAGGTGTAACAGTCTACAGGTGTAACAGTCTACAGGTGTAACGGTCTGCAGGTGTAGGGCGGTCTACAGGTGTAACAGTCTACAGGTGTAACAGTCTACAGGTGTAGCGCGGTCTACAGGTGTAGCGCGGTCTACAGGTGTAACAGTCTACAGGTGTAGCACGGTCTACAGGTGTAGCACGGTCTACAGGTGTAGCACGGTCTACAGGTGTAGCGCAGTCTACAGGTGTAGCGCAGTCTACAGGTGTAGCGCGGTCTACAGGTGTAGCGCGGTCTACAGGTGTAGCGCGGTCTACAGGTGTAGCGCGGTCTACAGGTGTAGCGCGGTCTACAGGTGTAGGGCGGTCTACAGGTGTAGGGCGGTCTACAGGTGTAACAGTCTACAGGTGTAACAGTCTACAAGTGTAACAGTCTACAGGTGTAGGGCGGTCTACAGGTGTAGGGCGGTCTACAGGTGTAACAGTCTACAGGTGTAACAGGTGTAACAGTCTACAGGTGTAACAGTCTACAGGTGTAACAGTCTACAGGTGTAGGGCGGTCTACAGGTGTAACAGTCTACAGGTGTAACAGTCTACAGGTGTAGGGCGGTCTACCGGTGTAACAGTCTACAGGTGTAACAGTCTACAGGTGTAACAGTCTACAGGTGTAACAGTCTGCAGGTGTAACAGTCTACAGGTGTAACAGTCTACAGGTGTAGCGCAGTCTACAGGTGTAGGGCGGTCTACAGGTGTAACAGTCTACAGGTGTAGGGCGGTCTACAGGTGTAACAGTCTACAGGTGTAGGGCGGTCTACAGGTGTAACAGTCTACAGGTGTAACAGTCTACAGGTGTAACAGTCTACAGGTGTTAGGGCGGTCTACAGGTGTAACAGTCTACAGGTGTAACAGTCTACAGGGTTAGCGCGGTCTACAGGTGTAACAGTCTACAGGTGTAGCGCGGTCTACAGGTGTAACAGTCTACAGGTGTAGCGCGGTCTACAGGTGTAACAGTCTATAGGTGTAGCACGGTCTACAGGTGTAACAGTCTACAGGTGTAGCGCGGTCTACAGGTGTAACAGTCTACAGGTGTAACAGTCTACAGGTGTAACGCGGTCTACAGGTGTAACGCGGTCTACAGGTGTAGGGCGGTCTACATGTGTAACAGTCTACAGGTGTAACAGTCTACAGGTGTAACAGTCTACAGGTGTAGTGCGGTCTACAGGTGTAACAGTCTACAGGTGTAACAGTCTACAGGTGTAACAGTCTACAGGTGTAGCGCGGTCTACAGGTGTAGCGCGGTCTACAGGTGTAGCGCGGTCTACAGGTGTAGCGCGGTCTACAGGTGTAGCGCGGTCTACAGGTGTAACAGTCTACAGGTGTAACAGTCTACAGGTGTAACGGTCTACAGGTGTAGGGCGGTCTACAGGTGTAACAGTCTACAGGTGTAACAGTCTACAGGTGTAACAGTCTACAGGTGTAGGGCGGTCTACAGGTGTAGCGCGGTCTACAGGTGTAGCGCGGTCTACAGGTGTAGCGCGGTCTACAGGTGTAGCGCGGTCTACAGGTGTAACAGTCTACAGGTGTAACAGTCTACAGGTGTAACGGTCTACAGGTGTAGGGCGGTCTACAGGTGTAACAGTCTACAGGTGTAACAGTCTACAGGTGTAGCGCGGTCTACAGGTGTAGCGCGGTCTACGGGTGTAACAGTCTACAGGTGTAGCGCAGTCTACAGGTGTAGCGCAGTCTACAGGTGCAGCGCGGTCTACAGGTGTAGCGCGGTCTACAGGTGTAGCGCGGTCTACAGGTGTAGCGCGGTCTACAGGTGTAGCGCGGTCTACAGGTGTAGCGCGGTCTACAGGTGTAGGGCGGTCTACAGGTGTAACAGTCTACTGGTGTAACAGTCTACAGGTGTAACAGTCTACAGGTGTAGGGCGGTCTACAGGTGTAACAGTCTACAGGTGTAGGGCGGTCTACAGGTGTAACAGTCTACAGGTGTAACAGTCTACAGGTGTAGGGCGGTCTACAGGTGTAACAGTCTACAGGTGTAACAGTCTACAGGTGTAGGGCGGTCTACAGGTGTAACAGTCTACAGGTGTAACAGTCTACAGGTGTAACAGTCTGCAGGTGTAACAGTCTACAGGTGTAACAGTCTACAGGTGTAACAGTCTACAGGTGTAACAGTCTACAGGTGTAGGGCGGTCTACAGATGTAACAGTCTACAGGTGTAACAGTCTACAGGTGTAACAGTCTACAGGTGTAACAGTCTACAGGTGTAGGGCGGTCTACAGGTGTAGGGCGGTCTACAGGTGTAACAGTCTACAGGTGTAGGGCGGTCTACAGGTGTAGGGCGGTCTACAGGTGTAACAGTCTACAGGTGTAACAGTCTACAGGTGTCGGGCGGTCTACAGGTGTAACAGTCTACAGGTGTAACAGTCTACAGGTGTAGGGCGGTCTACAGGTGTAACAGTCTACAGGTGTAGGGCGGTCTACAGGTGTAACAGTCTACAGGTGTAGGGCGGTCTACAGGTGTAACAGTCTACAGGTGTAGGGCGGTCTACAGGTGTAACAGTCTACAGGTGTAACAGTCTACAGGTGTAACAGTCTACATTTGTAGCAGTCTACAGGTGTAGGGCGGTCTACAGGTGTAACAGTCTACAGGTGTAGGGCGGTCTACAGGTGTAACAGTCTACAGGTGTAGGGCGGTCAACGACGACGCTACTGGTATTTACATACTGGGCAGGTCAGCTCTACTTTTAGTGGCATTAGATGTAGCCTTCTCGCAAAATAGTCTTCTAGGACAGGTGTTGAGTTTCATGTGGCCACATTCACCCAGTGGCCATGTGTCTCCATCCTAAATCTACAGCACTCTGGAAAAGATGGGAGCCCCACCCTTCCAACACACCACCTCCAGAGAGACTGTTAAATCTTAGTCAGCCACAAGTTCTAGCTTTCTCTCTGCACTTTGTCATTGTTGTTTTCTTCAACTTTCGCTCCCTCAGCTGGCCAGCATCTAGGAGCGTAGAAGTGTCGAATCTTTAAATCTTAAGTTGACATCGGAGAGGCCGTCAGGCCGTTTGTCTTGCCTTGGCTGGGCTCTAAAGGGACAGGTCCATAAACGGGGCTGTGAGGGTCACTCTGTGGGTTACACGTCAACATGGTTTACATCTCTATCAGGATCAGGGAGGGAAGGAGCGCCGGGCCGAGACGGGACAGCACAGCTGGGTTTTAACACGGCAGTAAATTACCTTTATGCCCCAGCACAAAATACTATCCCTCCCTCCCTCCCTCCCTCCCTCCAGCCTCTTCTTAAGAGGACAAAATGGAGGAGAGGAAGGAGGATATGTGGAGGATATCCCTCCTGGGTGATTGGGTAGCTAGGACTGGTTCTACTGGGAGGTTTAAACTTGTCTGTCTACAGAAGATGGGATCATCCTGAAGAAGGATCTGGCCTATGATCTGCAGCGCTTGTCGTTCTGTCATTCTCTTGTTCTCATACAGGTCGACAACATGTGACCAGCGCGTTGAATTACATAACAGTATCGTTCCGGAACACGTCAAACAATAGTCCTGTTTCTCACGTTTTTGGGAATCATGTCAGGAGAAAGTGGGTGTGTTTTTAGGATCTGTCTTCCGTAGCCATGGATAAAAGTAAACAGGGATTGGCTGCTGTGGCCCGGGGTGGAGGCGTTTAGTGCCAAGTTCTGATTAGGTTTATTATTACAGATGAGCCCCAGGGCATGCTGGGAGTTGTAGAAATGCACCATTAAATCGAGTGAAGATTCTCTGAGCAGGGCTAACAGAGAAACTGTGTTCTAGGGTATCTTTCAGTGTTTCCTCTAGATGTGTTCTATGTGGTCCATCATCACCATCGTGTCTCTGTGATGGCTGGCTCTTTGTCAGTCTGTCACCTTGTCCCCTGGGCTTTGGGTCATTCAGTCTAAAATTTGGATGGGCTCTCACACCACTCCCTCCATCCACTTCCATTATGCCACCGCACATCTCCTTCACGTCCATCTTCCTCTATCCCTCTCTTTTCCTCTCATCACCCTGTCTTTCTAATGGAGGGGAGAGGGATTCTTTCACAGCTCTGTGTGGTTTCAATCTGTAATCAATCTAGAGGCACTGGTGCTAGAGAAATGATTTGTACCCAGCATCCAGAATGACCATCTCTTCTTCTGTCTTCCCTCCCTCCCTCCCTCCCTCCCTCCCTCCCTCCCTCCCTCCCTCCCTCCCTCCCTGTGTCTGAATCCCAATCATCAAGTTGACCCCTCTATTTTATTGATTTATTCTTTAAATTCCTCACTTACCCTCTGGCCCCCTGTAGTAAAATACTCTGCCATCATAAATCCCCTCCGCATTCTCCCACATCTCTGCCTTTGCCTAGTTGACTCTTCCCATCTCTCCATCTCTCTCTTTCTCTCCAATCTCTTTCTTTCACACTCTCTGTTCTGCCTCTCTCCCCCTCTTTCTCTCTTTCTCTCTCTGTCTCTCTCTGTCTCTCTCTGTCTCTCTCTGTCTCTCTCTGTCTCTCTCTCTCTCTCTGTGTGTGTGTGTGTGTGTGTGGTGGACAGCTAGGTCCGTGGGGCGAAGGCCGTATCCTATACACCCTAAAGCCAGCTAGTGTGCTCACTCACAAGAGTAGCTGTTATTCGCTCTCATTCTGTCTGTAATGGGACTTTGCCACAGAGTGGGGATAATTATGCAAATCCCTGCCTCATCCTCATTGGCTCGGGTCGAGGCCGTGACATTAACGAACAGCATGCAGCGTAGAGAGACAGAGAGAGGGAAGGAAGGAGAGAAAAAGGGATTATGAAAGGAGAGGATATGAGGATGGGGCCCCTCTACAGCTACATGTGAAGTGCATACATACTGTAACTGGACACACACGCACATTACTCTACTTCACTACTCTACATCTCCCTCAAATTTAAGCCCTCGAGCATCTCTGTGAAAGTATCAAACTGTTACCCTCATTGAAGACCTTTTGGAGAATGTGTGTGTGTGCCTCCTCTTTTTGAAGCTTTTCCATGTTCAGCCTTGCCGGAATTGATCAGTGGGGAGAATAATCAAGCCCTTTATCTCTCGGCAGTCACCACTTCAGTTTCCACGGAGACACACTGGTGCGTTGCCGTGGCATCTGGGCCGTATCTGGGCGACCCCGGAACCCTGCCAGGGCCTAATACCCACACATCATTACATACACCGTCACACACAGGTCTGTGCGTATGTGTCTGTATGCGTGTATGCGCGTGTGCGTGTGTGTGTGTGTGTGTGTGTGTGTGTGTGTGTGTGTGTGTGTGTGTGTGTGTGTGTGTGTGTGTGTGTGTGTGTGTGTGTGTGTGAATGCACTTTCTCATTATGACAACCCATGGTGTGTTAGGGCCTTCTTAACGCCTGTACAATGTAGTTTAGTATGGCCGGCTCTAATGTGTCAGCATTGGGCCTGTTAGTTAGACAAGTTAGTGTAGTTAGACAAGTTAGTGTAGTTAGCGAAGTTAGTGTAGTTAGAGCAGTTAGTGTAGTTAGAGCAGTTAGAGAGGTCAGTGTAGTTAGAGCAGTTAGTCTAGTTAGTGCAGTTAGAGCCATTAAAGCAGTTAGTGTAGTTAGAGCAGTTAGAGCGGTCAGTGTAGTTAGAGCAGTTAGAGTGCAGTTAGAGTGTAGTTAGTGTAGTTAGTGTAGTTAGTGTAGTTAGAGCCATTAAAGCAGTTAGTGTAGTTAGCAGTTAGAGCAGTTAGAGCAGTTAGTGCAGTTAGAGTGCAGTTAGTGTAGTTAGAGTAGTTAGAGTAGTTAGAGTAGTTAGAGCAGTTAGTGTAGTTAGTGTAGTTAGTGTAGTTAGAGCAGTTAGAACAGTTAGAGAAGTTAGTGCAGTTAGAGCAGTTAGAGCAGTTAGTGCAGTTAGAGCAGTTAGAGCAGTTAGAGCAGTTAGTGCAGTTAGTGCAGTTAGCCAGCAGCTGGTGAAATAGGAGCCTCTCCCAGAGAGTATCACCAACCCTAGAGAGGGGAAACACAGCCAAATACACAACAGAGCTCGGCCAAACCATCCTCTCTCTATCCCCCTCTCTTCTCCCCCTCTCTTCTCCTCTCATCCCCCTCGTTTCGTTCCCCATGAGCAATTCACAGTTAAACTAATTCAATTTTCCTCCCGGCCAGGCCCACATGGGACGGCATTGGAATTCTGGTTTGTCATGATAAAATGATTACACGGCATTGTGTTTCTGCCGGAGCAGCTCCTGACGCATTCATTTGAATCTGTCAGGGCCCATGTAGATCGGCCGGCTCTCTCTCCTCTGCCGCCGCTGCTCGCCCTGCTGACGCCACACACACACACACACACCCTCCCTCCCCGGCCGAATAGGATATTCCTTATGAGATACGTCGCTCCTGGCAGACGCATAATCTGATTACATCCGCTAGATTAAAAATATATTGCATTTTATCTTCCTTCGTTCCTCTCCTCATGCTCTTGCACTATCCTATCTCTCTCTCTTTTTTCTCTCCATTTCCCTCGTCCTCTCTCCCATTCTCTCCCATTCTCTCCCATTCTCTCCCTACTCCTGCGATAGAGAGATACTCATTGAATCTTTCACTCTCTCTCTCTCTCTCATTCCCCCTCTCTCAGGTTTATATTACAGTTTATTATTTTTCAGATTGGTTCTCCCTCCTCCCTTCTCCCGTCCTGTCAGCTATCTGTCAAGTGTGATTTGGGGCTGCCTGTCAATCAGGGAGGGACATGCACACACACACACACACACACTGCACTCAGGAAATATTCAGACATGAGAGAGGGGGGTTATGGGTAATGGGCAACAGGCTGGCCGTCACTTAGAGCCACTGGGCGGTGTTTGTGTGTGTGTGTGTGTGTGTGTGTGTCCGATCACTCTTTCCATCAGCCAACCAACTCCTGTTGTGATTCCATAGTTGTCGACACCACTGTCCCCTCTTTCCCCAGCCTCTCTTCATCCCCCCATCTCGTCCTCTCTTCATCCCCCCTTTCCACCCTCTTTTCTTCCCGTCTTCCCTCTCATCTGATAGGAGAGGCAGGGGAGAGTCAAAGCCTAGAGGCATGGTCCAAAAGGGAGTTATTAAACCACTGTGGCACACACACACACACACACACACACACACACACACACACACACACACACACACACACACTCCTGTCTCTATCTCTCTGTACCACTAGAGCCTTCTAGCACTAGAGCCTCAATCTGTCACTGACAGCTACACAGCTGACCCTGTACTGACCCTCAATCTGTCACTGACAGCTACACAGCTGACCCTGTACTGACCCTCAATCTGTCACTGACAGCTACACAGCTGACCCTGTACTGACCCTCAATCTGTCACTGACAGCTACACAGCTGATCCTGTACTGACCCTCTATCTGTCACTGACAGCTACACAGCTGTCCCTGTACTGACCCTCTGTCACTGACAGCTACACAACTGACCCTGTACTGACCCTCTATCTGTCACTGACAGCTACACAACTGTCCCTGTACTGACCCTCAATCTGTCACTGACAGCTACACAGCTGGCCCTGTACCACTATCTGTCACTGACAGCTACACAGCTGTCCCTGTACTGACCCTCACTCTGTCACTGACAGCTACACAGCTGTCCCTGTACTGACCCTCAATCTGTCACTGACAGCTACACAGCTGTCCCTGTACTGACCCTCAATCTGTCCCTGACAGCTACACAGCTGGCCCTGTACTGACTCTCAATCTGTCACTGACAGCTACACAGCTGGCCCTCTACTGACCCTCAATCTGTCACTGACAGCTACACAGCTGGCCCTCTACTGACCCTCAATCTGTCACTGACAGCTACACAGCTGACCCTGTACTAACCCTCAATCTGTCACTGACAGCTACACAGCTGACCCTGTACTGACCCTCTATCTGTCACTGACAGCTACACAACTGTGCCTGTACTGACCCTCAATCTGTCACTGATAGCTACACAGCTGACCCTGTACTGACCCTCTATCTGTCACTGACAGCTACACAAATGGCCCTGTACCACTATCTGTCACTGACAGCTACACAGCTGGCCCTCTACTGACCCTCTATCTGTCACTGACAGCTACACAGCTGGCCCTCTACTGACCCTCTATCTGTCACTGACAGCTACACAGCTGGCCCTGTACCACTATCTGTCACTGACAGCTACACAGCTGTCCCTGTACTGACCCTCAATCTGTCACTGACAGCTACACAGCTGGCCCTGTACTGACCCTCAATCTGTCACTGACAGCTACACAGCTGTCCCTGTACTGACCCTCAATCTGTCACCGACAGCTACACAGCTGGCCCTGTACTGACCCTCAATCTGTCACTGACACCTACACAGCTGACCCTGTACCACTATCTGTCACTGACAGCTACACAGCTGGCCCTGTACCACTATCTGTCACTGACAGCTACACAGCTGGCCCTGTACCACTATCTGTCACTGACAGCTACACAGCTGTCCCTGTACTGACCCTCAATCTGTCACTGACAGCTACACAGCTGGCCCTGTACTGACCCACAATCTGTCACTGACAGCTACACAGCTGGCCCTGTACTGACCCACAATCTGTCACTGACAGCTACACAGCTGTCCCTGTACTGACCCTCCATCTGTCACTGACAGCTACACAGCTGGCCCTGTACTGACCCACAATCTGTCACTGACAGCTACACAGCTGGCCCTGTACTGACCCACAATCTGTCACTGACAGCAACACAGCTGGCCCTAAGCCAATGGCATGACAGAGTTTAGACCACACTAATAGATGTGCAGTGTGAGCTCACACTGTTCTTTAATTCTGAGTGGTCTCTTCTACACTGTATATTTCTATCTAAACATTGTTAAGTTGTTCATTGCAACATATAACAATGTCATGTCTGTCAGTACAAGACTCTACAGCTAGACAATGAGTCGATCACAATCACTTGTACCCTCTCTCTCTCTCACTGTTATACATACCAGATTGTATTGATTGTTGCTCTCTTTCACGTGTGTGCGTGTGTGTGTGCGCGTGCGTGTCGTGTGCAAGATTTTCCTCAGACACCGGCGTTAATCAAGAGTATTCATTAGACTCTGTAATTATTTCCTTTCCCTAAGGCCGTACTACGAGGTTGTCGGTCTCCCTGTAACATTCTGCAACTGTTGGGAGAAACATAACATATTCTTCCCAGGTAGGTGAATGTTCTGGATCTTTCCAGTGGTGGGACGTTCAGCCAGGAAGTTTCGGGGAGGTAGATAGAAAGTCTTACAGCTCGGAAATTCCACTCTTAGATGAAGAAACCAGGTCTGGTTTTTATCAGGCTCCTGCCAGAAATGAGTTGAGCAGATGTAGGTTAGTGAGAGACTGAGTGTACAAAACATTAAGAACACCTTCCTAATATTGAGTTCAACCTGTTTTGCCCTCAGAACAGACTCAATTAGTTTGGGCTTGGACTCTACAAGATCTCAGTGCTTCCCACAGTTGTGTCAAGTTGGCTGGATGTCCTTTGGGTGCTGGACCATTCTTGATACACACAGGAAACGTGAAAAGCGTGAAAAACCCAACAGCGTTGCAGTTGTTGACACAAACCGGTGCTCCTGGCACCTACTACCATACCCCGTTCAAAAGCACTTAAATATTCAACCTCTGAATGGCACACATACACAATCCATGTAACACACACACAATCCATGTAACAAGTGTCTCAAGGCTAAAAATCCTTCTTTAACCTGTCTCCTCCCCTTCATCTACACTGATTGAAGTGGATTTGACAGGTGACATAAGGGATCATATTGTTCACCTGGATTCACCTGGTCAGTCTGTCATGGAAAGAGCAGGTGTTCATAATGTTTTGTCCACTCAGTGTATATGTTTTATAGTGCAGATGAGCAGAGAGTGTATGTCAGTTGTTTTCTTTACACTGTGGCTGCATCTGAAATAGCACCCTATTCCCTATTCAGTCCACTACTTTTGTAGTCCCAAAGCAGTGCACTATATAGTGAATAGGGAGTCATTTTACAGGTTGTGTTCTGTGTAGTCCAGACCTGTAAGGGCATGTTTGGAGCCCTCCCCAAAGCCTGACCTTAGTGAGACCATGCACCTCACCGGACGTCGCTGACAAACGGATGGCAGCTCGGCTTATCTCACACATATCCCCACCTGCTGTGTGTGTGTGTGTGTGTGTGTGTGTGTGTGTGTGTGTGTGTGTGTGTGTGTGTGTGTGTGTGGTGAAACAGAGAGAGACCCAGAGGACATGCATATGGATGCTTCAACATATGCCTGAAGGTGTTCCCGGGCGCATCAAATCCCACAAACACACACATCTACACGACGTGCCTTGATACAATGAACATACTTATGTACAAACCCACGTCACAAACGAGCACCCTCCATGCAAATGAATCGCCGCTCGTACTCGCAACAGCGTGCCACATCACAAATAGCGGGATTTAAACATCAACACCATGAAATATTCATGTGTCAGTCACCCAGGCAGAACTAACACCAAAGGGATTTGCCTTCAGATCTGAAGACGCTACTGTCTCCCTGCCTGTTCTGTTCTCCTCAAAGCCTCCTCTCGTCAGAACATTCCACTGTCGCAGTGCTGTTAGGTTCCAGAATTCCACTGTGTTGCTCTGAAAATTCCAAGTGTTGTTCTGGAATTCCACTACATTGCTGTAGCATTTGAGTACAGGCTGTTCCGGTATTCCGTGGCCTTGCTAGCCATTTCAAATCACTTAGTACAGGCTTTACTCACGCCCCAGGGAGAAGGAGAGAGGAAAGGAGGGAAGGAGGAGAGTGAGATGGAGGAGAGTGTGTTGAGGAAAAAGAGGACTGGATGTAGGGGAGGGACAGGGAGATGAAAGAAATACTGGGCATGAAGTCAGAGTGAAAGAAGGAATCTGGTTGACGAGGAGAACTAGTGAGCCAGAAGGTAGAGCCAGAGGGAGGAGGAATGGGAAAGATGGTTATCACAATGAAGGAGAGGGAGCACATAAAGCCAGAGAGAGGGATGGAGGGAAGGAGAGAGGAGCCAGAGGGAGGAGGAATGGGAAAGATGGTTATCACAATGAAGGAGAGGGAGCACATAAAGCCAGAGAGAGGGATGGAGTGAAGGAGAGAGGAGCCAGAGGGAGGAGGAATGGGAAAGATGGTTATCACAATGAAGGAGAGGGAGCACATGAAGCCAGAGAGAGGGATGGAGGGAAGGAGAAAGGAGCCAGAGGGAGGAGGAATGGGAAAGATGGTTATCACAATGAAGGAGAGGGAGCACATGAAGCCAGAGAGAGGGATGGAGGGAAGGAGAGAGGAGCCAGAGGGAGGAGGAATGGGAAAGATGGTTATCACAATGAAGGAGAGGGAGCACATGAAGCCAGAGAGAGGGATGGAGGGAAGGAGAGAGGAGCCAGAGGGAGGAGGAATGGGAAAGATGGTTATCACAATGAAGGAGAGGGAGCACATAAAGCCAGAGAGAGGGATGGAGAGAAGGAGAGAGGGGCCAGGGGGAGTTTTTAGGGCAGGAGGCCCAGGGGTCTGGATGTCATTTATCCTTCCCTGTGTGTGCTTACATCATGTATGTATATTACTGTGGAAACCATGTTTAACCCTTAACAATGACCTGAGGAGCACCTCCCTTCCCTGCCCACCCACAGTAACCTCCCACTATAACACGCCCACCCTACCGCCGCCTTTGGGGCCAACTATAGAGGGATTTGTGTGGGTTGTGGGGGGGGGGGGGGGGGCGTCCATAAAAATATGCAATGGAGGGAGAGAGTAGAGGAGAGTGGGGGAGAGAGAGAGGTTGACGAGAGAAGAGGTGAAAGTGAGGGCATGATAAGTAGGGCTGGGGTGACACCAGGTTCGCAATACTCGCTAGTATCGTGGCAAGGAAACGAAACACAAAGCAGATTTAACTTCTTCAGGAAAACCACTGTAATATTAAATATTAAAAACAAACATTATGTTGACACCCAGATTCACATGCATTTATTTTCCAACCTATAGCACAATATGTTACATACAGCAGGTTTTTAAAGGACCACAGTGTTTGGTATGCTTCGTGTTTTCATTTTTGCCATGGAAAAAATATTGCGATACTGGTGTTGTCACTGTCCTAATAATGAGGGTGTAAAGTAGAGATACGAGGGGAGAGGAGAGAGGGTTAGGAGGAGAGAGGGTTAGGAGGAGAGAGGGTTAGGAGGAGAGAGGGTTAGGAGGGTTAGGAGGAGAGAGGGTTAGGAGGAGAGAGGGTTAGGAGGGTTAGGAGGAGAGAGGGTTAGGAGTAGAGAGGGTTAGGAGGGTTAGGAGGAGAGAGGGTTAGGAGGAGAGAGGGTTAGGAGGGTTAGGAGGAGAGAGGGTTAGGAGTAGAGAGGGTTAGGAGGAGAGAGGGTTAGGAGGAGAGAGGGTTAGGAGGAGAGAGGGTTAGGAGGAGAGAGGGTTAGGGAGGGTTAGGAGGAGAGAGGGTTAGGAGGAGAGAGGGTTAGGAGGAGAGAGGGTTAGGAGTAGAGAGGGTTAGGAGGAGAGAGGGTTAGGAGGGTTAGGAGGAGAGAGGGGTTAGGAGGAGAGAGGGTTAGGAGGGTTAGGAGGAGAGAGGGTTAGGAGGAGAGAGGGTTAGGAGGAGAGAGGGTTAGGAGGGTTAGGAGGAGAGAGGGTTAGGAGAGGAGAGAGGGTTAGGAGGGTTAGGAGGAGAGAGGGTTAGGAGAGGAGAGAGGGTTAGGAGGAGAGAGGGTTAGGAGGGTTAGGAGGAGAGAGGGGTTAGGAGGGTTAGGAGGAGAGAGGGTTAGGAGAGGAGAGAGGGTTAGGAGGGTTAGGAGGAGAGAGGGTTAGGAGAGGAGAGAGGGTTAGGAGGAGAGAGGGTTAGGAGGGTTAGGAGGAGAGAGGGTTAGGAGGGTTAGGAGGAGAGAGGGTTAGGAGAGGAGAGAGGGTTAGGAGGAGAGAGGGTTAGGAGGGTTAGGAGGAGAGAGGGTTAGGAGTAGAGAGGGTTAGGAGTAGAGAGGGTTAGGAGGAGAGAGGGTTAGGAGGGTTAGGAGGAGAGAGGGTTAGGAGTAGAGAGGGTTAGGAGTAGAGAGGGTTAGGAGTAGAGAGGGTTAGGAGGGTTAGGAGGGTTAGGAGGAGAGAGGGTTAGGAGGGTTAGGAGGAGAGAGGGTTAGGAGGGTTAGGAGGAGAGAGGGTTAGGAGGGTTAGGAGGAGAGAGGGTTAGGAGTAGAGAGGGTTAGGAGGGTTAGGAGGAGAGAGGGTTAGGAGGAGAGAGGGTTAGGAGGGTTAGGAGGAGAGAGGGTTAGGAGGGTTAGGAGGAGAGAGGGTTAGGAGTAGAGAGGGTTAGGAGGGTTAGGAGGGTTAGGAGGAGAGAGGGTTAGGAGGAGAGAGGAGAGAGGGTTAGGAGAGGAGAGGAGAGAGGGTTAGGAGGAGAGAGGGTTAGGAGGGTTAGGAGGAGAGAGGGTTAGGAGGGTTAGGAGGAGAGAGGGTTAGGAGGAGAGAGGAGAGAGGGTTAGGAGAGGAGAGGAGAGAGGGTTAGGAGGAGAGAGGGTTAGGAGGGTTAGGAGGAGAGAGGGTTAGGAGGGTTAGGAGGAGAGAGGGTTAGGAGGGTTAGGAGGAGAGAGGGTTAGGAGGAGAGAGGGTTAGGAGGGTTAGGAGGAGAGAGGGTTAGGAGGGTTAGGAGGAGAGAGGGTTAGGAGGAGAGAGGAGAGTGGGTTAGGAGGGGAGAGTGGGTTAGGAGGGGAGAGTGGGTTAGGAGGGGAGAGGTGAGAGGGTTAGGAGGGGAGAGGTAAGAGGGTTAGGAGGGGAGAGGTGAGAGGGTTAGGAGGTGAGGGGAGAGTGGGTTAGGAGGGGAGGGGAGAGTGGGTTAGGAGGGGAGGGGAGAGTGGGTTAGGAGGGGAGAGTGGGTTAGGAGGGGAGAGTGGGTTAGGAGGGGAGAGGTGAGTGGGTTAGGAGGGGAGGGGAGAGTGGGTTAGGAGGGGAGAGGAGAGTGGGTTAGGAGGGGAGAGGTGAGAGGGTTAGGAGGGGAGGGGAGAGAGGGTTAGGAGGGGAGAGTGGGTTAGGAGGGGAGAGGTGAGTGGGTTAGGAGGGGAGGGGAGAGTGGGTTAGGAGGGGAGAGGAGAGTGGGTTAGGAGGGGAGGGGAGAGTGGGTTAGGAGGGGAGAGGAGAGTGGGTTAGGAGGGGAGAGGAGAGTGGGTTAGGAGGGGAGAGGAGAGTGGGTTAGGAGGGGAGAGGTGAGAGGGTTAGGAGGGGAGGGGAGAGAGGGTTAGGAGGGGAGAGGAGAAGTGAGAGGGTTAGGAGGGGAGAGGAGAGGAGAGGAGAGAATAGAGGGTTAGGAGGGGAGAAGAGAGGTGAGAGGGTTAGGAGGGTAGAGGAGAGAGGGTTAGGAGGGGAGAGGAGAGAATAGAGGGTTAGGAGGGGAGAGAGGGTTAGGAGGGGAGAGGGTTAGGAGGGGAGAGAGGGTTAGGAGAGGAGAGGTGAGAGGGTTAGGAGAGGAGAGGTGAGAGGGTTAGGAGGGGAGAGGAGAGAGGGTTAGGAGAGGCGAGGTGAGAGGGAGAGGAGAGGTGAGGTGAGAGGGTTAGGAATGGAGAGGTGAGAGGGTTAGGAGAGGCGAGGTGAGAGGGTTAGGAGAGGAGAGGAGAGGTGAGAGGGTTAGGAGGGGAGAGGAGAGATGAGAGGGTTAGGAGGGGAGAGTAGAGGTGAGAGGGTTAGGAGAGGAGAGGAGAGGTGAGAGGGTTAGGAGGGGAGAGGGTTAGGAGGGGAGAGGAGAGAGGGTTAGGAGAGGAGAGGAGAGGTGAGAGGGTTAGGAGGGGAGAGGAGAGATGAGAGGGTTAGGAGGGGAGAGTAGAGGTGAGAGGGTTAGGAGAGGAGAGGAGAGGTGAGAGGGTTAGGAGGGGAGAGGAGAGGTGCATTAAGGGTTAGGAGAGGAGAGGTGCAGTAAGGGTTAGGAGGGGAGAGGAGAGGTGAGAGGGTTAGGAGAGGTGAGAGGGTTAGGAGGGGAGAGGAGAGGTGCAGTAAGGGTTAGGAGGGGAGAGGAGAGGTGCAGTAAGGGTTAGGAGGGGTTAGGAGAGGTGAGAGGGTTAGGAGGGGAGAGGAGAGGTGGGAGGGTTAGGAGAGGTGAGAGGGTTAGGAGAGGAGAGGTGAGAGGGTTAGGAGAGGTGAGAGGGAGAGGAGAGGTGGGAGGGTTAGGAGAGGTGAGAGGGTTAGGAGAGGAGAGGTGAGAGGGTTAGAAGAGGTGAGAGGGTTAGGAGGGGAGAGGAGAGGTGCAGTAAGGGTTAGGAGGGGAGAGGAGAGGTGCAGTAAGGGTTAGGAGAGGAGAGGTGCAGTAAGGGTTAGGAGAGGAGAGGAGAGGTGCAGTAAGGGTTAGGAGAGGTGAGGAGAGGTGCAGTAAGGGTTAGGAGAGGAGAGGAGAGGTGCAGTAAGGGTTAGGAGAGGAGAGGAGAGGTGCAGTAAGGGTTAGGAGGGGAGAGGAGAGGTGAGAGGGTTAGAAGAGGTGAGAGGGTTAGGAGAGGAGAGGAGAGGTGCAGTAAGGGTTAGGAGGGGAGAGGAGAGGTGCAGTAAGGGTTAGGAGAGGTGAGGAGAGGTGCAGTAAGGGTTAGGAGAGGTGAGGAGAGGTGCAGTAAGGGTTAGGAGGGGAGAGGAGAGGTGCAGTAAGGGTTAGGAGAGGTGAGGAGAGGTGCAGTAAGGGTTAGGAGGGGAGAGGAGAGGTGCAGTAAGGGTTAGGAGGGGAGAGGAGAGGTGCAGTAAGGGTTAGGAGGGGAGAGGAGAGGTGCAGTAAGGGTTAGGAGGGGAGAGGAGAGGTGCAGTAAGGGTTAGGAGAGGAGAGGAGAGTTGTAGTAAGGGTTAGGAGAGGTGAGGAGAGGTGCAGTAAGGGTTAGGAGAGGAGAGGAGAGTTGTAGTAAGGGTTAGGAGAGGTGAGGAGAGGTGCAGTAAGGGTTAGGAGAGGAGAGGTGCAGTAAGGGCAGTAATGTGATTCTCTATTTCCTCTGTCTGTCGTTTGTCATTCTGACGGCGCGTTATGCAGATGAGGAGCTAATATGATATCTCTGCTGAGCTGATGGATGTTTCAAATGATATAACGGCTCTGAAAAGCATTTCACAGGCTGCTGGCGTACGTGCGTGTGTGTACTACTATATTACTATGTTATTTCCTCCATGATGACTTTTCTTCATAAAACAACATGTTCAACATCACTGGAATATTTTCTATCTTTGAGTAACACAGAACTGTTGAATGATGATGCAAAAAAACAAAATATTTTTCTGCAAAATTTTGTGTATGTGTGTTTGTTTGTATGTGTACGTCTGTGTGTGTGTGTGTGTGTGTGTGTACATGCCCCTCCCAGTTGTTGTGCTGGTAGCCATAATAACAACGGGGGGGGGAATCAGAACGGATGGATTCTCTGCAGACTTCATTAGTTAAAACAAAGCCAGTTGTCCTTTTGGGCTCGTCTGCAGCCTAATTGATATTGATTTAGTGATTTGCTCAGGGGTGGCTAAAAGCATGTTGGGTGTCATCGTCAATGTAGCTTTTCCTCTGTGGAGCGCGCTCAATAGCGCTCTCTCTTTTTCTCTCTTCCTCTCTTTCTCTCTCTAAAGCATTAACAAAAATCTCCTTGATTTAAAAGCAATAGAAGCAGCCATAGTTTTTTTCTCGCTAATTGTTACCAGAAAGTGGGCTTACCTTTCACGGGCACTTTAGCAAAGCCTTAGCAGTGGCTAATGGCAGTGGCTAACAGCCAACATTTTCCTCTTCTAATTGCTCAAATGTGTCTCCACAAGAAAGAGGTTACATTAACGTTAAAATGGTATTGACTCTGCCTAACTCAGGCTTTTGCCCTCCTGATCTATGGTTTAACAGTGAAGTTAAGGTTAGCCTAGTGTAGGTCTTTGGCCTTCTGATGCAATGATATATTCTAACAGGAAAGTTAGCATTAGCCCATGCCAAGGATTTCTGATGGTATTTTATCAGTCAAGCTAGAGTTAGCCTAGCCCACACCTTTAGCCTTCTGATGGTATTCTAACAGTAAAGTTAGCATTAGCCTAGCTAAGCCTTTTATCAGGTTGATTGATGACAGTCCTCTCTTTAATGTGACACATTATGATCATATCAATTTGTACTCTGTTCTCATCGACATCACTTTATAGCTCCTCCATCTCACACAGTCCATCGAGCCAGACAGTAAATCCTGCCTCTAAATGATGCCACTGCACTACGCTTCCTAAACCAACCATCTCTCTCTCTCTCTCTCTCCCTCTTTCTCTCTCTCTCTCCCTCTCTCTGTCTGTCTCTCATTGTCTCTCTCTCTCATTCTCTCTCCCCTTCTGTTTCCTTCTCTCTCTCTCTCTCTCTCTCTCTCACTCCCTCTTTCTCTCTCTCTCCCTCTCTCTGTCTGTCTCTCATTGTCTCTCTCTCTCATTCTCTCTCCCCTTCTGTTTCCTTCTCTCTCTCTCTCTCTCTTTGTCTGTCTCTCACACACTTTCTCTCTCTCAATCTCCATTCCACTTTCTCTCCCTTGTTCTCTCTCTCCCTTGTTCTCAATCCCTCTCCCTCCCAGTAGACAGTGTGGATGTGAGTGACTGAATCAGGGTGGGATTAAAATGTAATATCAGACTATTTAAGAGATTAGAGGTTGACATTTCACCGGCTGAGTCTCCGCAATCTGATGAACTGGCATTCATGTATTGATTTATTTTCAGCTTATTTTTTCCCGTCTTTATTCATATAGGAAAAAATAGATGTTATATCGATGTCCCTTTATGAGCTGTCTTGTCGTGGGCTTTGGAGCTAAGTCACTCTGAATTGGTTGTCAGGGATATTTGTTGACGGGTGAAGTATGGCCTTCAAAAATCAAGACTCAATAAGGTGGAGAAGACGCTGGTGATGCAAGCTTCAGATGGAATGGATGGTTGGCATTGACCCCGCTGATCAAAGCTTCAGATGGAATGGATGGTTGGCATTGACCCTGCTGATCAAAGCTTCAGATGGAATGGATGGTTGGCATTGACCCTGCTGATCAAAGCTTCAGATGGAATGGATGGTTGGCATTGACCCTGCTGATCAAAGCTTCAGATGGAATGGATGGTTGGCATTGACCCTGCTGATCAAAGCTTCAGATGGAATGGATGGTTGGCATTGACCCTGCTGATCAAAGCTTCAGATGGAATGGATGGTTGGCATTGACCCTGCTGATCAAAGCTTCAGATGGAATGGATGGTTGGCATTGACCCTGCTGATCAAAGCTTCAGATGGAATGGATGGTTGGCATTGACCCTGCTGATCAAAGCTTCAGATGGAATGGATGGTTGGCATTGACCCTGCTGATCAAAGCTTCAGATGGAATGGATGGTTGGCATTGACCCTGCTGATCAAAGCTTCAGATGGAATGGATGGTTGGCATTGACCCTGCTGATCAAGCTTCAGATGGAATGGATGGTTGGCATTGACCCTGCTGATCAAAGCTTCAGATGGAATGGATGGTTGGCATTGACCCTGCTGATCAAAGCTTCAGATGGAATGGATGGTTGGCATTGACCCTGCTGATCAAAGCTTCAGATGGAATGGATGGTTGGCATTGACCCTGCTGATCAAAGCTTCAGATGGAATGTGGTAGATAGAAAAGAGCGCTAATTGTTTCTAATTATAACAAACGTTAATTCTGCTCAATTATGTTGCGCATCAGTCAGGGTTAACAAGGTAGTGGAACGTGACCAGTTTATTATGAGTCGTTCTCCAGTTTGCCAAGTATGTTTGATCTATGAAACAAGAGTCTGCATAACAATTGTTGAAAATGTATGTATGAAATGCATGATGTACATATGACTCAGAATGTGTTATTCTGTATTACAGTTCATTTCACTACTACGTATGCATCTCTCTCTCTTTCTCTCTCTCTCTCTCTCTCTCTCTCTCTCTCTCTCTCTCTCTCTCATCCAGTCTGGTTGGATGGGGTTCATGCCACTGGCCTGCAGATCTGCAATATGGTGCTGGCCTTTCGCTCTTCCTCTCATCCCTCTTTTCCTCTATTCCTCGTTCTCCATCCTTCCCTTCTCCCTTTTACTATTTTCCTCTTCTCAACATATTGCACAATATGGTGCTGGGAGCTGGTGAATAGCTGGAGGGAGACTTGAAGGGGAAAGGGAGAGAGAGGGATGGAGGGGAGAGAAAGGAGGAGGGGAGGGCCTCTTTCTCCCTTCTGTCCCTCCTCCCTCCCCTGGGTGGGGACCTTATACAACATCCATTACTCTCTCCTCCTCCTCTCTTAGTATCTGTGTTTTGATGATGTCACATGATGACAGCATGGTATAATGACTTCCCCTCTCAGATCCCCATACATACAGTATTTATAGGGTAGCACGGTGGCCCTCGTAGTGTGTAACGCATGCCTTCAGAAAGGCTCATTTTGCCTCCGTGAGGGGTCTGGCCTAATGGAGTTGATCTGTAGCGATGCTATTAAACTAGGATGGCGGGAGAGGGGGATAGCAGAGGAGAGGATGGGGGATAGAGGTGGGAGGGAGGGTGTCTTTACCTCCAGGCATGATGGAGGGGGGGTCAGGGAGGCCCAAGGTGTGGAGGATGGAGAGGTGTGGAGGATGGAGAGGTGTGGAGGATGGATGGAGAGGTGTGGAGGATGGAGAGGTGTGGAGGATGGAGAGGTGTGGAGGGTGGAGAGGTGTGGAGGATGGAGAGGTGTGGAGGATGGATGGAGAGGTGTGGAGGATGGAGAGGTGTGGAGGGTGGAGAGGTGTGGAGGATGGAGAGGTGTGGAGGGTGGAGAGGTGTGGAGGATGGAGAGGTGTGGAGGGTGGAGAGGTGTGGAGGGTGGAGAGGTGTGGAGGATGGAGAGGTGTGGAGGATGGAGAGGTGTGGAGGGTGGAGAGGTGTGGAGGGTGGAGAGGTGTGGAGGGTGGAGAGGTGTGGAGGATGGGTGGAGAGGTGTGGAGGATGGATGGAGAGGTGTGGAGGATGGATGGAGAGGTGTGGAGGATGGATGGAGAGGTGTGGAGGATGGATGGAGAGGTGTGGAGGGTGGAGAGGTGTGGAGGGTGGAGAGGTGTGGAGGGTGGAGAAGTGTGGAGGGTGGAGAGAGCGTTGTAGGAGGGTTTTTAGCCAGGAAGAGTGCGCTCACCCTTTGAATATGTCAGGGTAAATGAGGCCTAGCAACACTATCTCCCCAATAGCCTATTCTGTGCTGTTCACTCTCTCTCTCATTCTCCCTCTTTTCATCCCTCCATCCCTCTCTCTAGCCAATTAGCAAACATGTTCAAATCTGCATAAATAAAATATCTGCATTTTCCGACCAGAGATGTGTTTCCATCAAATGTACTTGTTGCGCTATGATGACCTAGTACACATAAAAACAACTTTTGCAGTTACATTTCCATATACCGAATATAAAATACAAAATAAATGTGTTTCTGTCGCATTTTCCACTCTACTGATGGTTTTGTCACCAAAAAAATGGCGTTATATAGCGAATGTGGCGACTCTGGTCTTGTTACATGCGCTCTATCCAACAGCTCTCAGATACAGTGTGGGTAGGACTATAGCCTACATAATGACATTATTGTGGACAACATTTTATTTGTCATGTCACCAGAATACGACCCTTGATACTTTCACCACCCTGTGAAGTTCATCATAACTGATTTCATCTGTAGCCTAATAAACTGACAGGCTTTCCCAAGGTGCAGTGGGAGGACCACAGAACATATCATCGCGTGACTCCAAGTTTACTTCCATATAATGGTTATTATATCAATATTTGTGCATAAAAGCATTTCCACCTGCATTTCTCGCATAATTAATTTTACAGACACAAAAAGATCCCACCTTGTGTAACCTATTTTGTTTTGTCGACGTTTGGAAAGTTTACCGACAGACTTCCTGTATCCACCAGGCCTGTCGAGACATTTGGTTATCCGACATGCACTTTACTCGCGTAAAAAGGTTGGATGGAAATCTGATTAGTGAGACTCTTTCTCCTTCTCTGTCTTTCTGTCTCCAGCTCATTGCTCAGTCCTCCTCTGTCCTTCTCTCACTCTGTCACATACGCTCTTCTCTCTCTTCTCTCGTTCTCTCTCTCCCTGCCTCACATCCCTGACATGCATCCCTATATGAAATCGTACGTAATCAAACTATTCATATTTGTGCTTTGTATGATGTCATAGAGAATAATCATCCAATGGGAGTATTGTATGAATGTTGAGGGTGGGCCCCATCTGACATCATACCTTCAACACAGCTGGCCGGACTTAAGACCTGGCACAGTCTCTGAGTTTGTCAGCCAACCTTACACACACACACACACACACACATAAACCCATGCATGTACACACACACCACACACACCACACACACACACACACACACACACACACACATACACACACCTGTTGAAGTAGATTATGAGAGATTTAGGAGTTTTAGTGTGGGTGTGAAAAAAGAGAGAGCAGTGTGTGTGTGTGTGTGTGTGTGTGTGTGTGTGTGTGTGTGTGTGTGTGTGTGTGTGTGTGTGTGTGTGTGTGTATGAAGATGTGTGCGTACATGCATGGGTTTATGTGTGTGTTATGTGTGCACGTGCATACGTGCGTGTGTGAGAACATGGCAGGCGTGGAAGCGAGTGGTAAAAGAAGTGTGAAAGACAGATGGGCTGTTAGAAGGAGAGGAGGAGGGGCTGTGAAACGAGGGAACGACAACTAGAAGAATAGGGAGGAGATAAAGATGAGGAAGTCCGTGGGGACGGAGAGATGGGGAGGAGAGAGTTGGAGAGAGAGAGATGTGGAGGAGAGAGTTGGAGAGAGAGAGATGTGGAGGAGAGAGTTGGAGAGAGAAATTGGGAGGAGAGAGTTGGAGAGAGAGAGATTGGGAGGAGAGAGTTGGAGAGAGAGAGATTGGGAGGAGAGAGTTGGAGAGAGAGAGATGTGGAGGAGAGAGTTGGAGAGAGAGAAATGTGGAGGAGAGAGTTGGAGAGAGAGAAATGTGGAGGAGAGAGTTGGAGAGAGAGAAATTGGGAGGAGAGAGTTGGAGAGAGAGAGATTGGGAGGAGAGAGTTGGAGAGAGAGAGATTGGGAGGGGAGAGGATTTACAGGGAGAGAGGGGGATGATATATATGAGAAGGAAGAAGAGAGAGGGAGGAGGAGAGTGTTAGAGAAATGGGGTAAAGTAATGGAGAGACTGGAGAGAGACAGATGGAGGTAGGATTTGAAAGATAGAATCCAAAAACCACATTCCAAGATTCAAGAGATTGAGAAATACACACAGTACCCAGAGTGCCCCCTCCCGGAGTGTCTCTGTGAGGATCATGTAACAAGGGAGGGGTATATCTTAGTGTGTCTCTGTGAGGACCATGTAACCTGGGTAACCAGGGAGGGATATATCTTAGTGTGTCTATGTGAGGACCATGTAACCAGGGTAACCAGGGAGGGATATATCTTAGTGTGTCTATGTGAGGACCATGTAACCAGGGTAACCAGGGAGGTATATATCTTAGTGTGTCTATGTGAGGACCATGTAACCAGGGTAACCAGGGAGGGATATATCTTAGTGTGTCTATGTGAGGACCATGTAACCAGGGTAACCAGGGAGGGATATATCTTAGTGTGTCTATGTGAGGACCATGTAACCAGGGTAACCAGGGAGGGATATATCTTAGTGTGTCTCTGTGAGGACCATGTAACCAGGGTAACCAGGGAGGGATATATCTTAGTGTGTCTATGTGAGGACCATGTAACCAGGGTAACCAGGGAGGTATATATCTTAGTGTGTCTCTGTGAGGACCATGTAACCAGGGTAACCAGGGGGGATATATCTTAGTGTGTCTCTGTGAGGACCATGTAACCAGGGTAACCAGGGAGGGATATATCTTAGTGTGTCTCTGTGAGGACCATGTAACCAGGGTAACCAGGGAGGGGTATATCTTAGTGTGTCTATGTGAGGACCATGTAACCAGGGTAACCAGGGGGATATATCTTAGTGTGTCTCTGTGAGGACCATGTAACCAGGGTAACCAGGGAGGGATATATCTTAGTGTGTCTCTGTGAGGACCATGTAACCAGGGTAACCAGGGAGGGATATATCTTAGTGTGTCTCTGTGAGGACCATGTAACCAGGGGGGATATATCTTAGTGTGTCTCTGTGAGGACCATGTAACCAGGGGGATATATCTTAGTGTGTCTCTGTGAGGACCATGTAACCAGGGTAACCAGGGAGGGATATATCTTAGTGTGTCTATGTGAGGACCATGTAACCAGGGTAACTAGGGAGGTATATATCTTAGTGTGTCTCTGTGAGGACCATGTAACCAGGGTAACCAGGGAGGGATATATCTTAGTGTGTCTCTGTGAGGACCATGTAACCAGGGGGGATATATCTTAGTGTGTCTCTGTGAGGACCATGTAACCAGGGGAGATATATCTTGGTGTGTCTCTGTGAGGACCATGTAACCAGGGTAACCAGGGAGGGATATATCTTAGTGTGTCTCTGTGAGGACCATGTAACCAGGGTAACCAGAGAGGGATAAATCTTGGTGTGTCTATGTGAGGGCCATGTAACCAGGGTAACCAGGGAGGGATAAATCTTGGTGTGTCTCTGTGAGGACCATGTAACCAGGGAGGGATATATATTGGTGTGTCTATGTGAGGACCATGTAACCAGGGAGGGATATATCTTGGTGTGTCTCTGTGAGGACCATGTAACCAGGGTAACCAGGGAGGGATATATCTTGGTGTGTCTATGTGAGGACCATGTAACCAGGGTAACCAGGGAGGGATATATCTTGGTGTGTCTCTGTGAGGACCATGTAACCAGGGTAACCAGGGAGGGATATATCTTGGTGTGTTGGCAGCTGGCTCCCTGTTTCTCCAGTGATGCAGCTCTAATGCAGCAGCCCCAGTGACTGCGTGTCAAATTGCCAAATATGCCTGTCTGAATGCCTGTCTGAATGCCTGTCTGAATGCCTGTCTGAATGCCTGTCTGAATGCCTGTCTGATCATAGCAGGGTCCTGCCACCTGCAGACACCCACAGCACGACCACAACGCTCCCATTCAATCTCCATTGACTTCTACTCCCAGAGAGGGTTGATGTTTGGGATACTGCCTGTCTTTGGTCTTTATTTCCTCCGCCATGGTAGGGGTGTAATGTCTACCGTCATTTCCGGACTATTGAGCGCACCTGAATATAAGCCGCACCCACTGAATTAAAAAAAATATATATATTTTGAACATAAATAAGACGCACATGTCTATAAGCCGCAGGTGCCTACCGGTACATTGAAACAAATGAACTTTACACAGGCTTTAACGAAACACGGCTTGTAACAAAAATAAATAGGCATTAACGAAACGGCTTGTAACAAAAATAAATAGGCTTTAACGAAACACGGCTTGTAACAAAAATAAATAGGCATTAACGAAACGGCTTGTAACAAAAATAAATAGGCTTTAACAAAACACGGCTTG
>NW_021823087.1:37500-55000 GCF_901001165.1 Salmo trutta | reverse complement strand
TTGGGGAAGAACAATCGATTTTCGTGACAAAGTTGTTCTTTGGCACTATATGTCCCCCCAACATACTGCCAAGGTGTGGGTGTAGCTGGTGCATTGGAAGTCAGGCGCAGGTTCCATGAACGCCCTCCAGACCCTCGACGTGAACTGGGGACCCCGATCAGACACTATGACGTGAGTGAACAAGGCCTCCGCAGTCTGTAAGGCCATGGGGAGACCGGGCAGAGGAAGGAGACGGCAGGACTTAGAAAAACAGTCCACAATGACCAGGTTCGTGGTGTTACCCTGTGAGGGAGGAAGATCCGTAAGGAAATCCACCGATAGGTGCGACCAAGGCCGTTGTGGAACAGGTAAGGGGTAAACACCTCTGGGCAGGTGCCTAGGAGCCTTACACTGTGCGCACACCGAGCAGGAGGAAACATAAACCCTCACATCCTTAGCCAAAGTGGGCCACCAGTACTTCCCACTCAGACAGTTCACCGTCCGACCGATTCCTGGATGACCAGAGGAGGGTGACGTGTGGGCCCAATAGATCAGCTGGTCACAGACAGCAGACAGAACGTACAGACGCCCAGCGGGACACTGGAGGGGAGCGGGCTCTGCACGTAACGCCTGCTCAATGTCCGCGTCCAGCTCCCACACTACCGGTGCCACCAGGTAGGAAGCTGGGAGTATGGGGGTGGGATCCATGGGTCGCTCCTCTGTGTCATACAGCCGGGACAGCGCATCTGCCTTCACGTTCTGGGAACCTGGTCTGTAAGAAAGACTGAAACAAAACGGGTGAAAAACATGGCCCACCTTGCCTGGCGAGGGTTCAGTCTCCTCGCCGCCCGGATGTACTCCAGATTGCGGTGGTCAGTCCAGATGAGAAAAGGGTGTTTAGCCCCCTCAAGCCAATGCCTCCACGCCTTCAAGGCCTTGATAACAGCCGAAAGCTCCCGGTCCCCCACGTCATAGTTTCGGGCTGAGCTTCCCCGAGAAGAAGGCACAGGGGCGGAGCTTCGGTGGCGTATCCGAGCGCTGGGAGAACACGGCTCCTATCCCAGCCTCGGACGGAGGGATCCGGATGGGCCAGGATCCGGATCCCTCTTTGGCATTCATAGTGGAGGTGAACGCGTCTGAGGATGAGCCGAGGTAAACAGAGCCCTCAGGTGACCAAAGCGAGGTACGCATAATGCGCTGAGGTCGTACTGAAAGCCGTCTTCCACTCGTCTCCCTCCTGGATACGCACCAGGTTGTAAGCGCTCCTGACGCCAGAGTGCCCTGCCTGCTGCCTCGACCCCCAGAGGAACCAACCCGAAACCAACCGGCAGTGTGACCTCTGCGGCCACAGATGGTGCACGAGACGGTACCTCCTCCGGTCTCCCTGAGCACAGCACCTCCCAGCTCCATGGGCATCGGATCGGGGGTGCTGGGGGATGGAACCGACATACCCTGTCTGGACGTCTAAGGGTGGCCAGCAGGTTATCCAGCCGAATGGACAGGTCCACCAGCTGGTCGAAGGTGAGGGTGGTGTCCCTGCAGGCCAACTCCCGACAGACGTCCTCGCGCAAACTGCAGCGATAGTGGTCGATCAGGGTCCTGTCGTTCCATCCCACGCCGGCGGCCAGGATCTGAAAGTCCAAAGCAAACTCCTGGGCGCTCCTCGTCCCCTGCCTCAGATGAAAGAGACGTTCACCCGCCGCTCTACCCTCGGGCGGGTGGCGAAGACTGACCGGAAGCGGTGGGTGAAATCCTCGAAATGGTCCAACGTTGTATCTCCTTCTCCCACACGGCGTTGGCCCACTCCAGGGCTTTCCCTGAGAGGCATGAGACGAGGGCGGACACCTTCTCACGGCCCGAAGGAGCCGGGTGGACGGTTGCCAGGTAAAGTACCAGCTGTAACAGGAAACCCTGGCAGAGTGCAGCCGTCCCGTCCTATTCCCTGGGAAGTGCGAGACGAATTCCACTGGACCCGGGTGTGGAGGAGGTGAGTAGGGGAGACCCCAGTGGTGCTGGGGAGGGCGCAGGAGGGACTCTCTGTCTCTCCCAGTGGTCCATCGTCTGGACGACGCGGTCCATGGCGGCGCCGAGGCGGTGAATAATCGCCGTGTGCTCCCGGACACGCTCCTCGACCCCTATACCAGGGGCACCTGCTCCTGCTGACTCCATCTTGTGGGTGTGTAATTCTGTCAAGGTGTGGGTGTAGCTAGTGCATTGGAAGTCAGGTGCAGGAGAGCAGAGATGAGTGGACAAGGCACTTTACTGAGGCAATATATGAATAGAACGCAACCGCGTCACAAAAACAAATGCCCTCAGAACAAGTGAGGCAGCATTAAGTACAAAACAACAAAGTACAAAGTACAGGCTGTCAAAAAGCACGGGTGTAAAATATAACCCTGCGCAAACCAGCCGGAAGAGTGCCAACCTGACAATAAACAATTACACACACAGACATGGGGGGAACAGAGGGTTAAATACATGACAAGTAATGAGGGCAATGTAAACCAGGTGTGTGGGAAAACAAGATAAAACAAATGGAAAATGAAAGGTGGATCGGCGATGGCTAGAAGACAGGTGACGTCGACCGCCGAACGCCGCCCGAACAAGGAGTGACTTCGGCGGAATTCGTGACATATACATTACAGACATTCTCTAAAGTGACTTTTGAAATAAAGACGGTATGGCTTATGTTCCTGTCTGCTCCACCCAGAATGTGTTGTGTTATGAATTGACTCCCAGAATGTGTTGTGTTATGAACTGACTCCCAGAATGTGTTGTGTTATGAACTGACTCCCAGAATGTGTTGTGTTATGAAATTACCCCCAGAATGTGTTGTGTTATGAATTGACTCCCAGAATGTGTTGTGTTATGAATTGACTCCCAGAATATGTTGTGTTATGAATTGACTCCCAGAATGTGTTGTGTTATGAACTGACTCCCAGAATGTGTTGTGTTATGAACTGACTCCCAGAATGTGTTGTGTTATGAAATTACCCCCAGAATGTGTTGTGTTATGAATTGACTCCCAGAATGTGTTGTGTTATGAATTGACTCCCAGAATATGTTGTGTTATGAACTGACTCCCAGAATGTGTTGTGTTATGAATTGACTCCCAGAATGTGTTGTGTTATGAATTGACTCCCAGAATATGTTGTGTTATGAACTGACTCCCAGAATGTGTTGTGTCATGAAATGACCCCCAGAATGTGTTGTGTCATGAACTGACTCCCAGAATGTGTTGTGTTATGAATTGACCCCCAGAATGTGTTGTGCCACCTCCCTCTCTCAGCCAATTATCTTCCACTTCCGTTTATGACCTCTGAACTTTACAAACAAGTGATATATTAAAGGTGCCATGGGCATAATAACCAGGTGTTTTCTGTAGAATTCTGACAAGTCTGACAAAACAGCTGTCCCACACGCTCACACAAGCCCTTATTAATTTGTGTGTGTGTGAATGTGTCTCAGTGTGTGTGTGTGTGTGTGTGTGTGTGTGTGTGTGTGTGTGTGTGTGTGACAGTGTGTGTGTGTGTGTGACAGCGTGTGTGTGTGACAGCGTGTGTGTGACAGCGTGTGTGTGTGTGTGTGACAGCGTGTGTGTGTGTGACAGCGTGTGTGTGTGTGTGACAGCGTGTGTGTGTGTGTGACAGCGTGTGTGTGTGTGTGACAGCGCGCGCGTGTGTGTGTGTGTGTGTGTGTGTGACAGTGCGCACGCGCGCGCGCGTGTGTGTGTGTGTGTGTGTGTGTGTGCGCGCGCTCTGGGAAGCATTTTGGGCAGGTGTCAGAACAGGGTGTTTGCGGGTTATGACAGCCAGGAGGCTGCTTTAAAGTGTTGTGTTGGAACGTGCCCCGTGTGTGTGTGTGTGTGTGTGTGAGAGTGTGTGTGTGTGTGTGTGTGTGTGTGTGTGAGATAGTAGAGCAGATGTGAGGATATGACCTAAAGCCTCCTGTCATTCCTCCAAGTCTGGGTGAGGCCACTTTCTGCTTTTGGCTGATCACACACATCTAGGACAGACGCACACACCACCCCCTATACAGCTGCCTAAACATGTCCCCCTCTCCTCTCCTCCTTTCCCTCCTTCTCTCCTCTTCCAGATCAGGGTGGACGGGCCATCCCACGGTGCATTGCAGTACGAGGTGATCCAGGCGGTGGAGCGAGGGCCAATTCAACGGGACATGGCCTTCTCCCCCGACCACCACTTCCTATATGCCATGTCAGAGACACAGGTAAGTCACGTGACCCCCCACCCCTCACACACACACCCTGACATCATAATCACCCCCATTTTCTCTTTCCTGTTCACAGTGGGGCTGTTTACCATTTACTAGTGGTTAACACCCTGTCTGTTCACAGTGGGGCTGTTTACCATTTACTGGATCCCTGTGTGATTCCTGCTGCCTGGGTGTGGTGGGTTATGGAGAGGTGGAGAGAGAGGGCCGTTGTTTATACAAGCAGGTGGAGAGAGTGTATAAAAGTGAAAAAGAAAAGAGATGGTGAATGTTTGTGAGAAAAGAGGATAAATAGAGTGGTATCCGTCCATTAGATGCAAGCACAGATTAATACACACGCACGCACGCACACACGCACACACACACACACACACAGCATTACTATGTTAGTCTAAACACAGTTCATCTGTCTCATCAGTAGCGTGATGTCAAACAGAAACACTGACCCTACCTTGCACTCTCATACGTAATATTCAGCCCAGTCTCTCTGCCGTCCCAAATGGCACCCTATTCCCTGTATAGTGCACTACTTTTGACCAAGGCCCATATGGAATATGGTGCCATTTGGGACACTTCCTATTGCTCACTACACTGTTAATAGTCTGACTGTAGGAGGGAAAGACCAAGGGGTTTCTACTAGAAGTCTTCATCTTAGCTCATATCACAGTGGGTCAAAGACAATTACTGTGTTTTCACCAACCTGCCTGGCCCCCACACACACTCCACACACACACTCCACACACACACTCCACACACACTGTGTGTGTGTGTGCGTACACACACGCACACACACACATACACACGCACACACACACACGCACGCAGAATTTTCCCCAAGTTGCTGTTAACGCAAATTCCTCTGTAATTATTTGGGTCAAATTTGTCTCCATTTTTTATAGATTGGTGTGATCAGTCCCTGGTTCCAAATATCGGGGAAAATACCTGCAGTGAGGATAATGTTGAAGAGTTTGAGTATAGCCAATTTGAATTTGTGGTCTGTATATTTGATCATTTAATTTAAAATACCATCAGCACCACAGGCCTTTTTGGGTTGGAGAGTGCGTAGGTGTTCCAATAATTCTTCTTCTGTAATTGGGGTATCCACAGGATTCTGATAGTCTTTGACTGCTGATTCAAGGATTTGTAATTTTTCTTGTATATCTTTTTGTTCTGGGCTCTTTGTTATATTGCTGTAGAGGTTTGCAAAGTGATTTCTCCACATATCCCCATTTTGGATAGCCAATTCCTCCTGATGAGGTTTGTTTAATCTTTCCAATTCTCCCAGAAGTGGTTTGATTCTATGGATTCCTCAATTACGTCCAGCTGTTTTCTAATGTGCTTTTTCTTTTTTGTTCATAGGGTGTGTTTATATTGCTTCAGTGTTTCCCCGTATTGAAGGCGTATATTTTTGTTGTCTGGTTCTCTGTGTTTTTGATTCGATATATTTCTCAATGCCTTTCTTAGATTTTTGCAATCATTATCAAACCATTTTTCATTATCTGTTATTTCTGGTTTGCTCTTATGCTTCTTTAGATTAGCCAAGGAGGCTAATTTCTCAAATATAAAGTTTATGTTCCAAACGGCCAAATTTACACCTTCGTTGCTGAAGGAGAATGTTAAGGCTAAAACGTTGTCCAGGAGAGATTGTATTTTTTGGCTACTAATTGCTTTTTGGTAGATGTCTGTACTGTTTGCACTCCATCTATAGGCCTGTTTAGTACCATGTCATTTATTGGGCCGTGATGCTTCATGGTTGGGTTCCGCTCTTCTCAGATACATTGTGATTTTACTGTGGTCTGAGAGAGGTGTTAGTGGGCTGACTGTGAAGGCTCTGAGAGACTCTGGGTTTAGGTCGGTGAGGAAGTAGTCTACAGTGCTGCTGCCAAGGGATGAGCTGTAGGTGTACCTACCAAAAGAGTCCCCTCTCAGCCTACCACTGACTATGTACAGACCCAGTGTTCCACAGAGCTTCATGAGCTGTTCTCCATTTTTGTTTTTCACTTTGTCATAGTAGTTTCTGTGGGGGGGGATATGTGGGGAGGGAAAGGTTGTTGCTTCCTGGTAGGTGTTTATCTCCATGACTGTTAATAGTGTCTGGTTCTTCTGCTGTTCTAGCATTCAGGTCTCCACAGACCAGTACGTTGCCTTGGGCCTGAAAGTGACTAATCTCCCCGTCTAGAATGGAGAAACTTTCTTCATTGAAGTAGGGTGACTCTGAGGGGGGAATGTATGTGGCACAGAGGAAGATGTTTCTATCTGTCAAGACAGCCTCCTTGTTGATTTTTAACCAGATAAAGAATTCTCCTGTTTTGATCAATTTGATTGAATGAATTAGTTCAGATTTATACCATATTAACATTCCCCCTGAGTCTCTGCCCTGTCCTGAGTCTCTGCCCTGTCCTGAGTCTCTGCCCTGTCCTGAGTCTCTGCCCTGTCCTGAGTCTCTGCCCTGTCCTGAGTCTCTGTCCTGTCCTGAGTCTCTGCCCTGTCCTGAGTCTCTGCCCTGTCCTGAGTCTCTGCCCTGTCCTGAGTCTCTGCCCTGTCCTGAGTCTCTGTCCTGTCCTGAGTCTCTGCCCTGTCCTGAGTCTCTGCCCTGTCCTGAGTCTCTGCCCTGTCCTGAGTCTCTGCCCTGTCCTGAGTCTCTGCCCTGTCCTGAATCTCTGCCCTGTCCTGAGTCTCTGCCCTGTCCTGAGTCTCTGCCCTGTCCTGAGTCTCTGCCCTGTCCTGAGTCTCTGCCCTGTCTGATTCCTTTTAATTTAGTGGATGGTAGGATTATCTCCCTATAACCTAGTAGACAGCAAGTGGAAACATCACCTCTGCACCATGTTTCCTGTAGTACTACAATATCAACATCATCAATTTCTTTCAGGAAGTCTGGTTTCTGCTCTTTAGCCCAAAAGCAGAGGACTTCAAGCCTTGTAAATTCCAACATGCAACGTAAAAAGATTTCCTAACTTTTTTTACCCTTTACCTTCAAAATGAGACAAACACTCACAATCCAACAAGAACTATTAAAATATTTTTTTTTCAATTAATGTAAACTCTTATTATGCAAATGTGATTTGTTTACCATTTAAGATAGCATTTGTGTCATGCCACTTGGGTGGATGTAGTGTGAGGAGGGTGGAGTTCTTGTGCTTATCTTTCCATGACCCTCGGCCTATCACATGTGAGCATAGTAGACTCAGCATTTGTTTAATGTCACTCATTTGGTTGGTGGGGGCTGGGCCAGTTGCTCCTCTCACAGCCTGTGCGTAGCTCTGCCTGCTGGGCTGTGGCTCCTCCAAGTGTGGGTCTGCGGTGGGGGGCAGGGGGGTGGGAGGCCTCGTCTGGGTGGCTCTGAAGCTGGGCTGGGGTGGTCTGTGCTGCGCTGGCTGTGGTGGGCATTGAGGTTGGTGGTGCTGTGGTCGTGGCTGGGGGGTCCAGGGTGCTGGTCCGGGGTGTTGTCTCGGTGATCTCGGAGGGGTGGAGATTGCTCCGCTGTTCCTGGGTGGAGAGGTCGGGCTGCGGTTTAAAGCGACGTCCTTGAGAGTCTTGGCATGGATGGGGACTGTCTCCCTGTACAGGTGAACATGGTCATAGAGACAGTCCAGATGGAGGGTGGGATGGTGGGCCAGATGTACATTGGGTCGCAGGGCACAGTCCCAGGAGAGGCTGGCGTTTATTCTTTGGATTGTGGCAGGGTGGAAGTCCTTCCTCTGTAGAAGGGTTGACCACAATTCTTGTGTTGGGGAAGATTGCGGAGGCCTTCTCAATCACTCCCCATAGTGAAGTCTCCACCCTCTCCTGCTGAGCACGCAGGTCGTTGCTTCCGGTGTGTATGATTATGTGGCTTGGTGACCAGAGATGGGCCTTATCAAGCAGCTCCATGGCACTCTGCTTTATTGGGCACCACACCTTTCTCGTTTTGTGTCGAGGGAAAAGTTTATTCTCCTGAAAAAACGTCCCATTTGAGTCCATCAACAGGACGATGTCAGCCAGTGTTTCTTCTGGACTGGAGGGGGCAGAGGGGGGCTGGTGGGTGTTGGAGCTGGGGTGTGGCTGGTCTGTGCCGGTGCCGCTGTCAGTGGGAGGCTGTTCTGTGGGCTGGCGAGGAGGGGTGCAGCAGGCAGGGCTGGGGAAGCCTGGCTGGTTGAGCTGGGCTCCTCTGCTGTGTGAGGGCAGGTCATAGAGTGGTGATCTAACTGCTTTCAGCTGTGTTGCTGTCTGGTTGCTGTTTGCTCACGCTCTCCCTGAGCAGGACCACCTCACCCTCCAGTTTGCTGAGCCTGCTCTGCACTGAGGGGGTCTCTCCCCCCCGCCCCCCTCTCTCTCTCTCTCTCTCTCTCTCTCTCTGAAGTCGGAAGTTTACATACACTTAGGTTGGAGTCATTAAAACTAGTTTTTCAACCATTCCACAAATATCTTGTTAACAAACTATAATTTTTGCAAGTCGATTAGTACATCTACTTTGTGCATGACAAAAGTAATGTACACTGGTAAAAAACACTTAAACAACACAATGTAACTCCAAGTCAATCACACTTCTGTGAAATCAAACTGTCCACTTAGGAAGCAACACTGATTGACAATACATTTCACATGCTGTTGTGCAAATGGAATAGACAACAGGTGGAAATTATAGGCAATAAGCAAGACACCCCCAATAAAGGAGTGGTTCTGCAGGTGGTGACCACAGACCACTTCTCAGTTCCTATGCTTCCTGGCTGATGTTTTGGTCACTTTTGAATGCTGGCGGTGCTTTCACTCTAGTGGTAGCATGAGACGGAGTCTACAACCCACACAAGTGGCTCAGGTAGTGCAGCTCATCCAGGATGGCACATCAATGCAAGCTGTGGCAAGAAGGTTTGCTGTGTCTGTCAGCGTAGCGTCCAGAGCATGCAGGCACTACCAGGAGACAGGCCAGTACATCAGGAGACGTGGAGGAGGCCGTAGGAGGGCAACAACCCAGCAGCAGGACCGCTACCTCCGCCTTTGTGCAAGGAGGAGCAGGAGGAGCACTGCCAGAGCCCTGCAAAATGACCTCCAGCAGGCCACAAATGTGCATGTGTCTGCTCAAACGGTCAGAAACAGACTCCATGAGGGTGGTATGAGGGCCCGACGTCCACAGGTGGGGGTTGTGCTTACAGCCCAACACCGTGCAGGACGTTTGGCATTTGCCAGAGAACACCAAGATTGGCAAATTCGCCGCGTGACAGACGTGACAGAGTCTGGAAACACCGTGGAGAACGTTCTGCTGCCTGCAACATCCTCCAGCATGACCGGTTTGGCGGTGGGTCAGTCATGGTGTGGGGTGGCATGTCTTTGGGGAGCCGCACAGCCCTCCATGTGCTCGCCAGAGGTAGCCTGACTGCCATTAGGTACCGAGATGAGATCCTCAGACCCCTTGTGACACCATATGCTGGTGCGGTTGGCCCTGGGTTCCTCCTAATGCAAGACAATGCTAGACCTCATGTGGCTAGAGTGTGTCAGCAGTTCCTGCAAGAGGAAGGCATTGATGCTATGGACTGGCCCGCCCGTTCCCCAGACCTGAATCCAATTGAGCACATCTGGGACATCATGTCTCGCTCCATCCACCAACACCACGTTGCACCACAGACTGTCCAGGAGTTGGTGGATGCTTTAGTCCAGGTCTGGGAGGAGATCCCTCAGGAGACCATCCGCCACCTCATCAGGAGCGTGCCCAGGCGTTGTAGGGAGGTCATACAGGCACGTGGAGGCCACACACACTACTGAGCCTCATTTTGACTTGTTTTAAGGACATTACATCAAAGTTGGATCAGCCTGTAGTGTGGCTTTCCACTTTAATTTTGAGTGTGACTCCAAATCCAGACCTCCATGGGTTGATAAATTGGATTTCCATTGATTATTTTTGTGTGTTTTTGTTGTCAGCACATTCAACTATGTAAAGAAAAAAGTATTTAATAAGATTATTTCTTTCATTGTGTTATTTTAGTGTTCCCTTTATTTTTTTGAGGAGTATATTTCAAGGCCTACCTTCAAACTCAGCGCCTCTTTGCTTGACATCGTGGGAAAATCAAAAGAAATCAGCCAAGACAAGTCTGGTTCATCCTTGGGAGCAATTTCCAAACGCATGAAGGTACCACGTTCATCTGTACAAACAATAGTACGCAAGTATAAACACCATGGGACCACGCAGCCGTCATACCGCTCAGGAAGGAGACGCGTTCTGTCTCCTAGAGATGAATGTAGTTTGGTGCGAAAAGTGCAAATCAATCCCAGAACAACAGCAAAGGACCTTGTGAAGATGCTGGAGGAAACAGGTACAAAGTATCTAAATCCACAGTAAAACGAGTCCCATATCGACATAACCTGAAAGGCTGCTCAGCAAGGAAGAAGCCCCTGCTCCAAAACTGCCATAAAAAAGACGGTTTGCAACTGCACATGGGGACAAAGATTGTACTTTTTGGAGAAATGTCCTCTGGTCTGATGAAACAAAAAGAACTCTGTTTGGCCATAATGACCATCGTAATGTTTGGAAGAAAAAGAGCGAGGCTTGCAAGCCGAAGAACACCATCCCAACTTTGAAGCACGGGGGTGGCAGCATCATGTTGTGGGGGTGCTTTGCTGCAGGAGAGACTGGTGCACTTCACAAAATAGATTGCATCACGAGGAGGGAAATTTATGTGGATATATTGATACATCATCTCAAGACATCAGTCAAGAAGTTAAAGCTTGGTCGCAAATGGGTCTTCCAAATGGACAATGACCCCTAGCATACTTCCAAAGTTGTGGCAAAATGGCTTAAGGTCAACAAAGTCAAGGTATTGGAGTGGCCATCACAAAGCCATGACCTCAATCCTACAGAACATTTTGTGGGCAGAACTGAAAAAGTGTGTGAAAGGAAGGAGGCCTACAAACCTGACTCAGTTACACCAGCTCTGTCAAGAGGAATGGGCCAAAATTCACCCAACTTATTGTGGGAAGCTTGTGGAAGGCTACCCAAAATGTTTGACCCAAGTTAAAAAATTTAAAGGCAATGCTACCAAATACTAATTGAGTGTATGTAAACTTCTGACCCACTGGGAATGTTATAAAAGGAATAAAAGCTGAAATTAATCATTCGCTCTACTATTGTTCTGACATTTCACATTCTTAAATAAAGTGGTGATCCTAACTGACCTAAGACAGGGCATTTTTACTCGGATTAAATGTCAGGAATTGTGAAAAACTGAATTTAAATGTCTTTGGCTAAGGTATATGTAAACTTCCGACTTCAACTGTAGTCTGGTATTTAGGACTCAATAACACATACCTGTCATTATGGGGCGCTTGTCAATCCATTTGACCCCAAGCCAAAAATAAACCAACATACATTGTGTTTTTGAGCTAATAGTAAGAGTCTCTGTAGTAACATATTGCCTTTAGTTAATTACCCCGTTAGTCTCGTTAAAGACTGTGTTCCACTTAGAGAATGTGTTTAGACTAAACATCAGGGGAGGGAAGGGCCCACTGGGGCAATCAACAGTAGATGTACATGCTATTTAGGGAACCGAGTTTTAGTGAACACACACACACACACACACACACACTAATCCCCCAACCACACTCACCCCCTCCCAAACACTCACCCCCCTCCCAAACACTCACCCCCATCCCAGACACTCACCCCCCTCCCAAACACTCACCCTTGTCCCAAACATACCTGATCAGAGATTATACTAATATCCCACTGTGAGTACAACACGGCAGCTGAACAGAGAGTATACCTATATCACACTGTGAGTACAACAAGGCAGCTGAACAGAGAGTATACCTATATCCCACTGTGAGTACAACACGGCAGCTGAACAGAGAGTATACCTATATCACACTGTGAGTACAACAAGCCAGCTGAACAGAGAGTATACCTATATCCCACTGTGAGTACAACACGGCAGCTGATCAGAGAGTATACCTATATCACACTGTGAGTACAACACGGCAGCTGATCAGAGTATACCTATATCCCACTGTGAGTACAACACGGCAGCTGATCTGAGAGTATACCTATATCCCACTGTGAGTACAACACGGCAGCTGATCAGAGAGTATACCTATATCACACTGTGAGTACAACACGGCAGCTGATCAGAGAGTATACCTATATCCCACTGTGAGTACAACACGGCAGCTGATCTGAGAGTATACCTATATCACACTGTGAGTACAACACGGCAGCTGATCAAAGAGTATACCTATATCCCACTGTGAGTACAACATGGCAGCTGTGCAGCTTTCTCTGAAACATTCTTTTGGGACGTTTATTAAACATTCCTGATATGTTCTGTACACAACTCTGTACTACAGTCCCTCAGGGCTCTACATCCAGTCTGGTAGCATGTCTAAGACAACTCTGTACTACAGTCCCTCAGGGCTCTACATCCAGTCTGGTAGCATGTCTAAGACAACTCTGTACTACAGTCCCTCAGGGCTCTACATCCAATCTGGTAGCATGTCTAAGACAACTCTGTACTACAGTCCCTCAGGGCTCTACATCCAGTCTGGTAGCATGTCTAAGACAACTCTGTACTACAGTCCCTCAGGGCTCTACATCCAATCTGGTAGCATGTCTAAGACAACTCTGTACTACAGTCCCTCAGGGCTCTACATCCAGTCTGGTAGCCTGTCTAAGACAACTCTGTACTACAGTCCCTCAGGGCTCTACATCCAGTCTGGTAGCATGTCTAAGACAACTCTGTACTACAGTCCCTCAGGGCTCTACATCCAGTCTGGTAGCCTGTCTAAGACAACTCTGTACTACAGTCCCTCAGGGCTCTACATCCAGTCTGGTAGCCTGTCTAAGACAACTCTGTACTACAGTCCCTCAGGGCTCTACATCCAGTCTGGTAGCCTGTCTAAGACAACTCTGTACTACAGTCCCTCAGGGCTCTACATCCAGTCTGGTAGCCTGTCTAAGACAACTCTGTACTACAGTCCCTCAGGGCTCTACATCCAATCTGGTAGCATGTCTAAGACAACTCTGTACTACAGTCCCTCAGGGCTCTACATCCAGTCTGGTAGCATGTCTAAGACAACTCTGTACTACAGTCCCTCAGGGCTCTACATCCAGTCTGGTAGCCTGTCTAAGACAACTCTGTACTACAGTCCCTCAGGGCTCTACATCCAGTCTGGTAGCATGTCTAAGACAACTCTGTACTACAGTCCCTCAGGGCTCTACATCCAGTCTGGTAGCATGTCTAAGACAACTCTGTACTACAGTCCCTCAGGGCTCTACATCCAATCTGGTAGCATGTCTAAGACAACTCTGTACTACAGTCCCTCAGGGCTCTACATCCAGTCTGGTAGCCTGTCTAAGACAACTCTGTACTACAGTCCCTCAGGGCTCTACATCCAGTCTGGTAGCATGTCTAAGACAACTCTGTACTACAGTCCCTCAGGGCTCTACATCCAGTCTGGTAGCATGTCTAAGACAACTCTGTACTACAGTCCCTCAGGGCTCTACATCCAGTCTGGTAGCATGTCTAAGACAACTCTGTACTACAGTCCCTCAGGGCTCTACATCCAGTCTGGTAGCCTGTCTAAGACAACTCTGTACTACAGTCCCTCAGGGCTCTACATCCAGTCTGGTAGCCTGTCTAAGACAACTCTGTACTACAGTCCCTCAGGGCTCTACATCCAGTCTGGTAGCCTGTCTAAGACAACTCTGTACTACAGTCCCTCAGGGCTCTACATCCAGTCTGGTAGCATGTCTAAGACAACTCTGTACTACAGTCCCTCAGGGCTCTACATCCAGTCTGGTAGCATGTCTAAGACAACTCTGTACTACAGTCCCTCAGGGCTCTACATCCAGTCTGGTAGCCTGTCTAAGACAACTCTGTACTACAGTCCCTCAGGGCTCTACATCCAGTCTGGTAGCATGTCTAAGACAACTCTGTACTACAGTCCCTCAGGGCTCTACATCCAGTCTGGTAGCATGTCTAAGACAACTCTGTACTACAGTCCCTCAGCGCTCTACATCCAATCTGGTAGCATGTCTAAGACAACTCTGTACTACAGTCCCTCAGGGCTCTACATCCAGTCTGGTAGCCTGTCTAAGACAACTCTGTACTACAGTCCCTCAGGGCTCTACATCCAGTCTGGTAGCATGTCTAAGACAACTCTGTACTACAGTCCCTCAGGGCTCTACATCCAGTCTGGTAGCATGTCTAAGACAACTCTGTACTACAGTCCCTCAGGGCTCTACATCCAGTCTGGTAGCCTGTCTAAGACAACTCTGTACTACAGTCCCTCAGGGCTCTACATCCAGTCTGGTAGCATGTCTAAGACAACTCTGTACTACAGTCCCTCAGGGCTCTACATCCAGTCTGGTAGCCTGTCTAAGACAACTCTGTACTACAGTCCCTCAGGGCTCTACATCCAGTCTGGTAGCCTGTCTAAGACAACTCTGTACTACAGTCCCTCAGGGCTCTACATCCAGTCTGGTAGCCTGTCTAAGGCATGTCAATACTTCTTTTTATTTTGAAGAGCCACTACCGCTTGTGTCCCAGTATTTACCTTGTTTCGGGGTATTTTTAAGATACTTGTTTAAGATGGAAACAAAATGTGAGGTGGATGGAGTGCATTCACTAAGAGAAACCCCTCCCCTCCTCTCTCTCTGTCTCTGTCTCTGTCTCTGTCTCACGTTGTTCTCTCTCTCTCTCTCTCTCTCTCTCTCTCTCTCTCTCTCTCTCTCTCTCTCTCTCTCTCTCTCTCTCTCTCTCTCTCTCTCTCTCTCTCTCTCTCTCTCTCTCTCTCTCTCTCTCTCTCTCTCTCTCTCTCTCCATCTCTCTCTCTCTCTCTCTCTCTCTCTCTCTCTCTCTCTCTCTCGTTCTCTCACTCTCTGGTGGTTTAGTTGTTGTGGTGTCCACATGAATATTTATGCCTGATAAGCGAGAGAATGATGAAATTCTCCAGGCTATTGTTAGCGGTTAGCTCTGGCGCACATCATCCTTCCAACACACACACTACTCACACACCCACTTCTCCCCCACACACGCAAACCCAATCATATAGACACACACACACTACTCACACACCCACTTCTCCCCTACACACACAAACCCAATCATATAGACACACACACACTACTCAGTGAGAGCAGACACACATACAGACACACAGACACACACACACACACACACACACACACACACACACACACACACACACACACACACACACACACACACACATGCGTGGTCTGTGGTTTAGCCAACACTGGGAGGCTGTCTGTTTTGTCCTTTCTAAGTGAATGACTCAGGCCCTTCAATTAGCCAGAGGGTTGTGGATGTGTAGAGACCCATTCACTAGACCTCAGCCTGAGGCTTCCTCATTTCTCTATACTGTCTCTGTCTGTCTGTCTGTCTGTCTGTCTGTCTGTCTGTCTGTCTGTCTGTCTGTCTGTCTGTCTGTCTCTGTCTGTCTCTGTCTGTCTCTGTCTGTCTCTGTCTCTGTCTCTGTCTCTCAATTCAATTCAATTCAAGGGGCTTTATTGGCATGGGAAACATATGTTAACATTGCCAAAGCAAGTGAAGTAGATAATGTACAAAAGTGAAATAAACAATAAAAATGAACAGTAAACATTACACTCACTCCAAAATAATAAAGACATTACAAATGTCATATTGTGTCTATATACAGTTTTGTAACGATGTGCAAATGGTTAAAGTACAAAAGGGAAAATAAATAAACATAAATATGGGTTGTATTTACAATGGTGTTTGTTCTTCACTGCTTGCCCTTTTCTTGTGGCAACAGGTCACAAATCTTGCTGCTGTGATGGCACACTGTGGTATTTCACCCAGTAGATATGGGAGTTTATCAAATTTGGATTTGTTTTAGAATTCTTTGTGGATCTGTGTAATCTGAGGGAAATATGTGTCTCTAATATGGTCATACATTTGACAGGAGGTTAGGAAGTGCAGCTCAGTTTCCATCTCATTTTGTGGCCAGTGTGCACATAGCCTGTCTTCTCTTGAGAGCCAGGTCTACCTACGGCGGCCTTTCTCAATAGCAAGGCTATGCTCACTGAGTCTGTACATAGTCAAAGCTTTCCTTAAGTTTGGGTCAGTCACAGTGGTCAGGTATTCTGCCTGTGTGTCAAGTAATTATCTTTTTGTTTTCTCATGATTTGGTTGGGTCTAATTGTGTTGCTGTCCTGGGGCTCTGTGGGGTCTGTTTGTGCTCTCTCTCTCTGTCTCTCTCTGTCTCTCTGTCTCTCTCTCTCTCCTCATAAGTCTCTCCTCACCTCCCTCTCTTCTCTAGTGACAGGTTGTGTATATATTGTGATGTCTTTAGTCCATGTCTGTATGTAAAGTACCGTAAGAGGATTTAAAGATGAGCTCTTCTAATCTTGATTATTTTTTTATTGGTTTTTATTGGTACATGTAGTTCAGAGGGTTGGTTACCATGGTTAGGTACAGTACATGTAGTTCAGAGGGTTGTTTATCATGGTTTGGTACATGTAGTTCAGAGGGTTGGTTACCATGGTTTGGTACATGTAGTTCAGAGGGTTGTTTACCATGGTTTGGTACATGTAGTTCAGAGGGTTGGTTACCATGGTTAGGTACAGTACATGTAGTTCAGAGGGTTGGTTACCATGGTTAGGTACATGTAGTTCAGAGGGTTGGTTGCCATGGTTAGGTACAGTCCATGTAGTTCAGAGGGTTGGTTACCATGGTTAGGTACATGTAGTTCAGAGGGTTGGTTGCCATGGTTAGGTACATGTAGTTCAGAGGGTTGGTTGCCATGGTTAGGTACATGTAGTTCAGAGGGTTGGTTACCATGGTTAGGTACAGTACATTTAGTTCAGAGGGTTGTTTATCATGGTTTGGTACATGTAGTTCAGAGGGTTGGTTACCATGGTTTGGTACATGTAGTTCAGAGGGTTGTTTACCATGGTTTGGTACATGTAGTTCAGAGGGTTGGTTACCATGGTTAGGTACAGTACATGTAGTTCAGAGGGTTGGTTACCATGGTTAGGTACATGTAGTTCAGAGGGTTGGTTGCCATGGTTAGGTACAGTACATTTAGTTCAGAGGGTTGTTTATCATGGTTTGGTACATGTAGTTCAGAGGGTTGGTTACCATGGTTTGGTACATGTAGTTCAGAGGGTTGTTTACCATGGTTTGGTACATGTAGTTCAGAGGGTTGGTTACCATGGTTAGGTACAGTACATGTAGTTCAGAGGGTTGGTTACCATGGTTAGGTACATGTAGTTCAGAGGGTTGGTTGCCATGGTTAGGTACAGTCCATGTAGTTCAGAGGGTTGGTTACCATGGTTAGGTAC
>NW_021823087.1:20000-32500 GCF_901001165.1 Salmo trutta | reverse complement strand
GGAACGAACTACAAAAATCTCTGAAACTGGAAACACTTATCTCCCTCACTAGCTTTAAGCACCAGCTGTCAGAGCAGCTCACAGATCACTGCACCTGTACATAGCCCATCTATAATTTAGCCCAAACAACTACCTGTTCCCCTACTGTATATATTTATTGGATTTATTTATTTAGCTCCTTTGCACCCCATTATCTCTATTTCTACTTTGCACTTTCTTCTACTACAAATCTACCATTCCAGTGTTTTACTTGCTATATTGTATTTACTTTGCCACCATGGACTTTTTTTGCCTTTACCTCCCTTATCTCACCTCATTTGCTCACATTGTATATAGACTTATTTTTCTACTGTATTATTGACTGTATGTTTGTTTTACTCCATGTGTAACTCTGTGTTATTGTATGTTGTCGAACTGCTTTGCTTTATCTTGGCCAGGTCGCAATTGTAAATGAGAACTTGTTCTCAACTAGCCTACCTGGTTAAATAAAGGTGAAATAAAATAAATGAAAAAAAATATACATTCCTCCTACAGATACCCATTAACTTCTGGTGTAAACCCTAGACTATGGCACCCCTCATGTCTCTAGCATAACTAATGACTAATAATATTAAAAGTTTAGAAGTTCGAACCCATCAATAGTCAAAGCTTTCCTTCATTTTGGGTCAGTGTCACGCTTGGTATAAAGGGATCGGGAGACAGGCGCAGGAATGCGTAATAGGGTTTTTTATATTACCAAATTACAGCGTGCCATGTAAAGGCACGGGGCGAAGACCAAACAAACACGTATACAAAACACAGGGTTGAGACCCAAACAAAAGAGTGAGGAGTACCTCGAATAAATACACAAGCGCACAGTGATACCAAAACAACACAGCACAGGTACTCACACAACCAACCACACGACCAACCACACGACCAACCACACGACCAACGGACATAGTAACGATAATCGACAGGACAATAGAGAACAAAGGTCACACTTATACAATTACTAATCAATGGGAATAGGGGCCAGGTGTGCGTAATGGAAGTTCCAGAGGGATCCATGACAGGTCAGTCACAGTTGTCAGGTATTCTGTCACTGTGTACTCTCTGTTTAGGGCTAAATATCATTCTAGTTTTCTCAGATTTTTTGTAAATTCTTTCCAATGTGTCAAGTAATTATCTTTTTGTTTTCTCATGATTTGGTTGGGTCTAATTGTTTTGCTGTCCTGGGGCTCTGTGGGGTCTGTTTGTGTTTGTGAACAGAGCCCCAGGACCAGCTTGCTTAGGGGACTCTTCTCCAGGTTCATCTCTCTGTAGGTGATGGCTTTGTTATGGAAGGTTTGGGAATCACTTCCTTTTAGGTGGTTGTAGAATTTAACGTCTCTTTTCTGGATTTTGATAATTATCGGGTATCGGCCTAATTCTGCTCTGTATGCATTATTTGGTGTTTTATGTTGTACACCGAGGATATTTTTGCAGAATTCTGCATGCAGAGTCTTAATTTGGTGTTTGTCCCATTTTGTGAATTCTTGGTTGGTGAGCGGACCCCAGACCTCACAACCATAAAGGGCAATGGGTTCTATAAATGATTCAAGTATTTTTAGCCAGATCCTAATTGGTATGTCGAATTTTATGTTCCTTTTGATGGCATAGAAGGCCCTTCTCTCTCTCTCTCTCTCTCTCTCTCTCTCTCTCTCTCTCTCTCAGTACACACAAAATCACATTTCTCTCCCAGACACAAAGCAGGATTCACAACATAAAGTCGAGCGTAAACTTGACGACTTGTTCTGCCTGCCAGGAGGAAGCAGGCTGATGTGTACTAACCATGTTTGCAGTCGTGTACGCTACACAGTGTTGCCTATGCTGTTGCTTATTTACCATGGTTGTGGGCCCGAGGCAGGATAACGCAGCTTGGACAGAATTAGTTCCGATATGTTTGTGTGCTTCTGGGAGCCGGCGTCAGGGACAGGATGCAAATCCAGTTAGCACAGAGAGTGGCCGGGTTCACGGGAGACATAATTGCATTTTCCATCTGTGTCCCCCAAGGGCTTGGCTTGGGCCCTAGCAGGGGCCTGGCATATCCTAGCCAAGGCTGGCAGAGGTTAGTGTAGCCTAGCAGAGGCTGGCTAAGCATAGCATGTCCTAGCAGAGTCTGGTTAAGGATAGCATGTCCTAGCAGAGTCTGGTTAAGGATAGCGTGTCCAAGCAGAGTCTGGTTAAGGATAGCATGTCCTAGCAGAGTCTGGCTAAGGATAGCATGTCCTAGCAGAGGCTGGCTAAGCATAGCATGTCCTAGCAGAGGCTGGCTAAGGATAGCATGTCCTAGCAGAGGCTGGCTAAGCATAGCATGTCCTAGCAGAGACTGGCTAAGGATAGCATGTCCTAGCAGAGGCTGGTTAAGGATAGCATGTCCTAGCAGAGGCTGGCTAAGGATAGCATGTCCTAGCAGAGGCTGGCTAAGCATAGCATGTCCTAGCAGAGTCTGGTTAAGGATAGCATGTATCACAAGCACCAAATACAACTGGAGTAGACTTTACAGTGAAATGCTTTCTTATGAACCTTTCCCAATGATACAGAAAAAAAACATTTATAAGTAACTAACATGACGAATAAAATAAAATATACACGAATGGTGCAACAGTACATACAGGGAGTACCAGTACCAGATCAATGTGGAGCTATATACAGGGACTACCAGTACCAGATCAATGTGGAGCGATATACATGGAGTACCAGTACCAGATCAATGTGCAGATATATACATGGAGTACCAGTACCAGATCAATGTGGAGCTATATACAGGGACTACCAGTACCAGATCAATGTGGAGCGATATACATGGAGTACCAGTACCAGATCAATGTGCAGCTATATACATGGAGTACCAGTACCAGATCAATGTGGAGCTATATACATGGAGTACCAGTACCAGATCAATGTGCAGCTATATACATGGAGTACCAGTACCAGATCAATGTGGAGCTATATACATGGAGTACCAGTACCAGATCGATGTGGAGCTACATACAGGGAGTACCAGATCAATGTGGAGCTATATACAGGGAGTACCAGATCAATGTGGAGCTATATACAGGGAGTACCAGTACCAGATCAATGTGGAGCTATATACAGGGAGTACCAGATCAATGTGGAGCTATATACAGGGAGTACCAGATCAATGTGGAGCTATATACAGGGAGTACCAGTACCAGATCAATGTGGAGCTAAATACAGGGAGTACCAGTAACAGATCTATATACAGGGAGTACCAGTACCAGATCAATGTGGGGCTATATACAGGGAGTACCAGTACCAGATCAATGTGGGGCTATATACAGGGAGTACCAGTACCAGATCAATGTGCAGTGGATATGTACATGAATGCAGGGTAAAGTGACTACATTTTACATTTTAGTCATTTAGCAGACGCTCTTATCCAGAGCGACTTACAGTAGTGAATGCATACATTTCAAAAATTTTTCTCCGTATTGGTCCCCCGTGGGAATCAAACCCACAACCCTGGCGTTGCAAACACCATGCTCTACCAACTGAGCCACATGGGCATCAGGATAGATAATGATAAGGTATTTGAGGTAGATATGTACATGAATGCAGGGTAAAGTGACTAGGCATCAGGATAGATAATAATAAGGTATTTGAGGTAGATATGTACATGAAGGCAGGGTAAAGTGACTAGGCATCAGGATAGATAATAATAAGGTATTTGAGGTAGATATGTACATGAAGGCAGGGTAAAGTGACTAGGCATCAGGATAGATAATGATAAGGTATTTGAGGTAGATATGTACATGAAAGCAGGGTAAAGTGACTAGGCATCAGGATAGATAATAATAAGGTATTTGAGGTAGATATGTACATGAAAGCAGGGTAAAGTGACTAGGCATCAGGATAGATAATAATAAGGTATTTGAGGTAGATATGTACATGAAGGCAGGGTAAAGTGACTAGGCATCAGGATAGATAATAATAAGGTATTTGAGGTAGATATGTACATGAAGGCAGGGTAAAGTGACTAGGCATCAGGATAGATAATAATAAGGTATTTGAGGTAGATATGTACATGAAGGCAGGGTAAAGTGACTAGGCATCAGGATAGACAATAATAAGGTATTTGAGGTAGATATGTACATGAAGGCAGGGTAAAGTGACTAGGCATCAGGATAGACAATAATAAGGTATTTGAGGTAGATATGTACATGAAGGCAGGGTAAAGTGACTAGGCATCAGGATAGATAATAATAAGGTATGAGGTAGATATGTACATGAAGGCAGTGTAAAGTGACTAGGCATCAGGATAGATAATAACAAGGTATTTGAGGTAGATATGTACATGAAGGCAGGGTAAAGTGACTAGGCATCAGGATAGATAATAATAAGGTATGAGGTAGATATGTACATGAAGGCAGTGTAAAGTGACTTGGCATCAGGATAGATAATAATAAGGTATTTGAGGTAGATATGTACATGAAGGCAGGGTAAAGTGACTAGTCATCAGGATAGATAATAATAAGGTATTTGAGGTAGATATGTACATGAAGCCAAGGTAAAGTGACTATGTCACGCGGAATGACGCTGGAGGGACGAAGCATGTACGGGGAGTAAACATTTAATAAACAACTGACATAGACGAGACAGGAACAGCGTCAGAAACAAAGACAAAAGACAATCAATGCAGCAGCGGGGAACAGAGCTGGGGAACTGACAAATATAGGGGAGGAAATAACAGGGGATACATGAGTCCAGGTGAGTCCAATAACGCTGATGCAAGTGACGAGGGAAGGGATGTTTGCGTGATGGATGGCAGGAGTGCGTGATGCAGGGTAATCTGGCGCCCTCAAGCGCGAGGGGAAGGGAAGAGCGGGAGCAGACGTAACAGTGTTCCTCCCTCTTGGGACGCCACATGGCGTCCCACCTGGACGAACCGGCCGAGATTTGGTTGCTGGGCAAGCCGGTTGGGGCGTGAAGGCAGGGTAAAGTGACTAGGGATCAGGATAGATAATAATAAGGTATTTGAGGTAGATATGTACATGAAGGCAGGGTAAAGTGACTAGGCATCAGGATAGATAATAATAAGGTATTTGAGGTAGATATGTACATGAAGGCAGGGTAAAGTGACTAGTCATCAGGATAGATAATAATAAGGTATTTGAGGTAGATATGTACATGAAGGCAGGGTAAAGTGACTAGGCATCAGGATAGATAATAATAAGGTATTTGAGGTAGATATGTACATGAAGGCAGGGTAAAGTGACTAGGCATCAGGATAGATAATAATAAGGTATTTGAGGTAGATATGTACATGAAGGCAGGGTAAAGTGACTAGTCATCAGGATAGATAATAATAAGGTATTTGAGGTAGATATGTACATGAAGGCAGGGTAAAGTGACTAGGCATCAGGATAGATAATAATAAGGTATGAGGTAGATATGTACATGAAGGCAGGGTAAAGTGACTAGGCATCAGGATAGATAATAATAAGGTATTTGAGGTAGATATGTACATGAAGGCAGGGTAAAGTGACTAGACATCAGGATAGATAATAATAAGGTATTTGAGGTAGATATGTACATGAAGGCAGGGTAAAGTGACTAGGCATCAGGATAGATAATAATAAGGTATTTGAGGTAGATATGTACATGAAGGCAGGGTAAAGTGACTAGGCATCAGGATAGATAATAATAAGGTATTTGAGGTAGATATGTACATGAAGGCAGGGTAAAGTGACTAGGCATCAGGATAGATAATAATAAGGTATTTGAGGTAGATATGTACATGAAGGCAGGGTAAAGTGACTAGACATCAGGATAGATAATAATAAGGTATTTGAGGTAGATATGTACATGAAGGCAGGGTAAAGTGACTAGGGATCAGGATAGATAATAATAAGGTATTTGATGTAGATATGTACATGAAGGCAGGGTAAAGTGACTAGGCATCAGGATAGATGATAATAAGGTATTTGATGTAGATATGTACATGAAGGCAGGGTAAAGTGACTAGGCATCAGGATAGATAATAATAAGGGTAAAATAAAGAACAGAGTAGCAGCAGCAAATGATGAGTGTAAATTTGTGTTTGTGTGTGAATGAGTGTGCATGTATGTATATTTGTTTGTGTGGTGTCATTTCGGTATGCGTGTGTGTGTGTGTGTGTGTGTGTGTGTGTGTGTGTGTGTGTGTGTGTGTGTGTGTGTGTGTGTGTGTGTGTGTATGTTGTTTTTGAATATGTGAGGGATTTGTGTGGGAATGGCAGTGTAGTGTGAGTGTGTGTATGGTGTGTATACATAGTCTAGAGAGTGTGTATTTTATTTATTTATTTCACCTTTATTTAACCAGGTAGGCAAGTTGAGAACAAGTTCTCATTTACAATTGCGACCTGGCCAAGATAAAGCAAAGCAGTTCGAGAACATACAAAAACACAAAGTTACACATGGAGTAAAACAACATACAATCAATGATGCAGTAGAAAAAAATAAGACTATATACAATGTGAGCAAATGATGTGAGATAAGGGAGGTAAAGGTAAAAAAGGCCATGGTGGCAAAGTAAATAAAGTATAGCAAGTAAAACACTGGAATGGTAGATTTGTAGTTTGAAGAAAGTTCAAAGTTAAAATATAAATAATATGGTGCAAAGGAGCAAAATAAATAAAATAAATAAATACAGTAGGGGAAGAGGTAGTAGTTTGGGCTAAATTATAGATGGGCTATGTATAGGTGCAGTGATCAGGGAGCTGCTCTGATAGCTGGTGCTTAAAGCTAGTGAGGGAGATAAGTGTTTCCAGTTTCAGAGATTTTTGTAGTTTGTTCCAGTCATTGGCAGCAGAGAACTGGAAAGAGAGACGACCAAAGGAGGAGTTGGCTTTAGGGGTGACCAGAGAGATATACCTGCTGGAGCGCGTGCTACAGGTGGGTGCTGCTATGGTGACCAGTGAGCGGAGATAAGGGGGGACTTTACCTAGCAGGGTCTTGTAGATGACCTGCAGCCAATGTGTTTGGCGACGATTATGAAGCGAAGGCCAGCCAACGAGAGCGTACAGGTCGCAGTGGTGGGTAGTATATGGGGCTTTGGTGACAAAACGGATGGCACTGTGATAGACTGCATCCAGCTTGTTGAGTAGGGTATTGGAGGCTATTTTGTAAATGACATCGCCGAAGTCGAGGATTGGTAGGATGGTCAGTTTTACGAGGGTATGTTTGGCAGCATGAGTGAAGGATGCTTTGTTGCGAAATAGGAAGCCAATTCTAGATGTAACTTTGGATTGGAGATGATTGATGTGAGTCTGGAAGGAGAGTTTACAGTCTAACCAGACACCTAGGTATTTGTAGTTGTCCACAAATTCTAAGTCAGAACCGTCCAGACAAGTGATGCTGGACAGGCGGGCAGGTGCAGGCAGCGATCGGTTGAAGAGCATGCATTTAGTTTTACTTGTGTTTAGGAGCAGTTGGAGACCACGGAAGGAGAGTTGAATGGCATTGAAGCTCGTCTGGAGGGTTGTTAACACAGTGTCCAAAGAAGGGCCAGAAGTATACAGAATGGTGTCGTCTGCGTAGAGGTGGATCAGAGATTCACCAGCAGCAAGAGCGACATCATTGATGTATACAGAGAAAAGAGTTGGCCCAAGAATTGAACCCTGTGGTACCCCCATAGAGACTGCCAGAGGTCCGGACAGCAGGCCCTCCGATTTGACACACTGAACTCTGTCAGAGAAGTAGTTGGTGAACCAGGCGACGCAATCGTTTGAGAAACCAAGGCTACTGAGTCTGCCGATGAGGATGTGGTGATTAACAGAGTCAAAAGCTTTGGCCAGGTCAATGAATACGGCAGCACAGTATTGTTTCTTATCGATGGCGGTTACGATGTCGTTTAGGACCTTGAGCGTGGCTGAGGTGCACCCATGACCAGCTCTGAAACCAGATTGCATAGCGGAGAGGGTGCGTATATATATATATATATAGTATATATATATATATATATGGTGTGTATATATAGTCTGGAGAGTGTGTATTACGATAACGTTTAGGACCTTGAGCGTGGCTGAGGTGCACCCATGACCAGCTCTGAAACCAGATTGCATAGCGGAGAGGGTGCGTATATATATATATATATATATATATATATATATATATATATATATATATATATATAGTATATATATATATATCGTGTGTATATATAGTCTGGAGAGTGTGTATTTGGTGTGTATATATAGTTTGGAGAATGTGTATTTGGTGTGTATATATAGTCTAGTGAGTGTGTATATATAGTCTAGTGAGTGTGTATATATAGTCTAGTGAGTGTGTATATATAGTCTAGTGAGTGTATATATATATACACTCACTAGACTATATATACACACTCACTAGACTATATATACACACTCACTAGACTATATATACACACTCACTAGACTATATATACACACCAAATACACATTCTCCAAACTATTTATACACACCAAATACACACTCTCCAGACTATATATACACACGATATATATATATCGTCTAGTGAGTGTGTATTTATAGTCTTGTGAGTGTGTATATATAGTCTAGTGAGTGTGTATATATAGTCTAGTGAGTTTGTATATATAGTCTAGTGAGTTTGTATATATAGTCTAGTGAGTGTGTATATATATAGTCCAGTGAGTGTGTATATATAGTCTAGTGAGTGTGTATATATAGTCTAGTGAGTTTGTATATATAGTCTAGTGAGTTTGTATATATAGTCTAGTGAGTGTGTATATATAGTCTAGTGAGTGTGTATATAGAGTCTAGTGAGTGTTTATATATAGTCCAGTGAGTGTGTATATATAGTCTAGTGAGTGTGTATATATAGTCTAGTGAGTTTGTATATATAGTCTAGTGAGTGTGTATATATAGTCTAGTGAGTGTGTATATATAGTCTAGTGAGTGTGTATATATAGTCTAGTGAGTTTGTATATATAGTCTAGTGAGTGTGTATATATAGTCTAGTGAGTGTGTATATATAGTCTAGTGAGTGTTTATATATAGTCCAGTGAGTGTGTATATATAGTCTAGTGAGTGTGTGTATATAGTCTAGTGAGTGTGTATATATAGTCTAGTGAGTTTGTATATATAGTCTAGTGAGTGTGTATATATAGTCTAGTGAGTGTGTGTATAAAGTCTAGTGAGTGTGTATATATAGTCTAGTGAGTGTGTATATATAGTCTAGTGAGTGTGTATATATAGTCTAGTGAGTGTGTGTAGAGTCGGTGCAGATAGTTCGGGTACCATTAATTGACTATTTAGCATTCTTATGGCTTGTTGATAGAAGCTGTCTCTGAGCTTGTTGGTCCACGAGCCAATGCTCCGGTACCGTTTGCGTGACGGTAGCAGAGTGAGCAGTCTATTGCTTGTGTGGCTGGAGTCTTTGGCAATTTTTCAGGCCTTCCTCTGACACCGCCTGGTATAGAGGTCCTGGATGGCAGGAAGCTCGGCCCCAGTGATGTACTTTGGCTGTACTCATCACCCTTTTTGCGCTTTGCAGTCAAGGGAGGTACAATTGCCATACCAAGCGATGATGCAACCAGTCAAGATGCTCTCGATGGTGTAGTTGTAGACATTTTTGAGATCTGAGGACCCATGCCAAATCTTTTCAACCTCCTAAGGGGGAAGAGGTGCTGCCGTGCCCTCTTCATGACTGTGCAGTTGTGTGTGGACCATGTTAAGTCCTTAGTGATGAGGACGCCAGGGACCTTAAAGCTTTCGACCCGCTCCACAACAGCCCCATCGATGTGGATGGGGTGTGCTCTCCCCTCTTTGTCCTACCAGAGGCTGGCTAAGGATAGCATCTCATAGTGGAGGCTGGCTAATGTAAGCATATCCTAGCAGGGCTAATATCGTAGCAAAGCTAGCATATAGCCTATATATAAGCTAGCTTAGCATAATTTAGCCTCACATAGACTTCTAGCAGCCACATCTAGCGGCATTAGCACAGGCAACAAAATCACTCAAGGCTCACACAAATAAATCTTCTTTAAAATGCCACCTGTCCAGCTATAGTTTTGAATCATCTCCCCCTGAGACGAGACATTTGTCTCATTTAGTCGGGAAAAGAGATCTAATGCTGCAGTTATCCAGTCTCCTGGGCCCTGTAGTCAGTCTCAGTATCGTCACGTTGATTCCATTTAAAAGATGGCCACCTTATTCAACTTTAGATCTTTGAGCCCCTCTTTCTTCACTCCATCTTCAGAACAGAGGGAACTGAAAGTAATGGGTCATGTTGCAGTCGTTTGTCATCCGCTGACACTCTCGACAAGACAATGGATGCGTTTCCCGCACGACCTCTGGGACGTCAAATGAAAACAATATTAAACCTGCACGCAGCCATTAGCCGGGTGTGTTCACAGAGTAAATAATACGGCACAGGGGCTTCTGATGAATTAAATCACGTCAGCCACCATAAGGCCACTCGCCATCATGTGTTTCCCACTCCATTGACACCAATGTCAACCCTGGCTCCAACGAGGCAGAGAGAGGGGGGGTGGCGGGACGGATGGAAAGAGAGGGAGAGGTGGGGTGGGGGGAGATGGTTGTGAGAAAGAGAGAGACAGACAGAGAGGTGAAAGTGAAGGAATGAATAACAGTAGTCATTTGTGTGAAAAAAAATATGCGATGATAGATAGAATGACCGAGAGAGAGATTCAGTGAGGGAAAAAAGTATTTGATCCCCTGCTGATTTTGTACGTTTGCCCACTGACAAAGAAATGATCATTCTATAATTTTAATGGGAGGTTTATTTGAACAGTGAGAGACAGAATAACAACAAAAAAATCCAGAAAAACACATGTCAAAAATGTTATAAATTGATTTGCATTTTAATGAGGGAAATAAGTATTTGACCCCTCTGCAAAACATGACTTAGTACTTGGTGGCAAAACCCTTGTTGGCAATCACAGAGGTCAGACGTTTCTTGTAGTTGGCCACCAGGTTTGCACACATCTCAGGAGGGATTTTGTCCCACTCCTCTTTGCAGATCTTCTCCAAGTCATTAAGGTTTCGAGGCTGACGTTTGGCAATTCGAACCTTCAGCTCCCTCCACAGATTTTCTATGGGATTAAGGTCTGGAGACTGGCTAGGCCTCTCCAGGACCTTAATGTGCTTCTTCTTGAGCCCCTCCTTTGTTGCCTTGGCCGTGTGTTTTGGGTCATTGTCATGCTGGAATACCCATCCACGACCCATTTTCAATGTCCTGGCTGAGGGAAGGAGGTTCTCACCCAAGATTTGACGATACATGGCCCCGTCCATCGCTCCTTTGATGCGGTGAAGTTGTCCTGTCCCCTTAGCAGAAAACCCCCCAAAGCATAATGTTTCCACCTCCATGTTTGACGGTGGGGATGGTATTCTTGGGGTCATAGGCAGCATTCCTCCTCCTCCAAACACGGCGAGTTGATGCCAAAGAGCTCCATTTTGGTCTCATCTGACCACAACACTTTCACCCAGTTGTCCTCTGAATCATTCAGATGTTCATTGGCAAACTTCAGACGGGCATGTATATGTGCTTTCTTGAGCAGGGGGACCTTGCGGGCGCTGTAGGATTTCAGTCCTTGACGGCGTAGTGTGTTACCAATTGTTTTCTTGGTGACTATGGTCCCAGCTGCCTTGAGATCATTGACAAGATCCTCCCGTGTAGTTCTGGGCTGATTCCTCACCGTTCTCATGATCATTGCAACTCCACGAGGTGAGATCTTGCATGGAGCCCCAGGCCGAGGGAGATTGACAGTTCTTTTGTGTTTCTGTTGTCACCTTCTCACCAAGCTGCTTGGCGATGGTCTTGTAGCCCATTCCAGCCTTGTGTAGGTCTACAATCTTGTCCCTGACATCCTTGGAGAGCTCTTTGGTCTTGGCCATGGTGGAGAGTTTGGAATCTGATTGATTGATTGCTTCTTTGGACAGGTGTCTTTTATACAAGTAACAAGCTCAGATTAGGAGCATTCCCTTTAAGAGTGAAAGACACCTGGGAGCCAGAAATCTTTCTGATTGAGAGGGGGTCAAATACTTATTTCCCTCATTAAATGGCAAATCAATTTATACAATTTTTTACATGCGTTTTTCTGGATTTTTTGTTGTTATTCTGTCTCTCACTGTTCAAATAAACCTACCATTAAAATTATAGACTGATAATTTCTTTGTCAGTGGGCAAACGAACAAAATCAGCAGGGGATCAAATACTTCTTTCCCTCACTGTATATTAAACAGGTAATGTGTGTGTGTGGAAGCGATGGCTGATTGTTAACGTGAGTGTGTGTTCAGACACAGTTTTATGACACAGCGCTTGTCAGTGTGCTTTCTCTGGGCAAGTCAGTGGCAGCGATAGAGACTGATGAAGAGCCGTAGCCTGATTGGCTGGGGGGTTACGGCTGTTTGGACAGGGGATGCCTGGCGCGGACAGCGGCGAGCGGTGTCACGGCAGCCATTGTTCTTCGGCCGCTCGGCGACATCACTTCCTTCATGTATTTGTTGATTTTC
>NW_021823087.1:0-15000 GCF_901001165.1 Salmo trutta | reverse complement strand
GGTTCTCCCTAGTCTGTCTGGAGAGGAGAGATGGGTTCTCTCTAGTCTGTCTGGAGAGGAGAGATGGGTTCTCCCTAGTCTGTCTGGAGAGGAGAGAAGGGTTCTCCCTAGTCTGTCTGGAGAGGAGAGATGGGTTCTCTCTAGTCTGTCTGGAGAGGAGAGAAGGGTTCTCCCTAGTCTGTCTGGAGAGGAGAGATGGGTTCTCTCTAGTCTGTCTGGAGAGGAGAGATGGGTTCTCCCTAGTCTGTCTGGAGAGGAGAGATGGGTTCTCCCTAGTCTGTCTGGAGAGGAGAGAAGGGTTCTCCTAGTCTGTCTGGAGAGGAGAGATGGGTTCTCTCTAGTCTGTCTGGAGAGGAGAGATGGGTTCTCCCTAGTCTGTCTGGAGAGGAGAGATGGGTTCTCCCTAGTCTGTCTGGAGAGGAGAGATGGGTTCTCCCTAGTCTGTCTGGAGAGGAGAGATGGGTTCTCTCTAGTCTGTCTGGAGAGGAGAGAAGGGTTCTCCCTAATCTGTCTGGAGAGGAGAGATGGGTTCTCTCTAGTCTGTCTGGAGAGGAGAGAAGGGTTCTCCCTAGTCTGTCTGGAGAGGAGAGATGGGTTCTCCCTAGTCTGTCTGGAGAGGAGAGATGGGTTCTCCCTAGTCTGTCTGGAGAGGAGAGATGGGTTCTCCCTAGTCTGTCTGGAGAGGAGAGATGGGTTCTCCCTAGTGTGTCTGGAGAGGAGAGAAGGGTTCTCCCTAGTCTGTCTGGAGAGGAGAGATGGGTTCTCCCTAGTCTGTCTGGAGAGGAGAGAAGGGTTCTCCCTAGTCTGTCTGGAGAGGAGAGAAGGGTTCTCCCTAGTCTGTCTGGAGAGGAGAGATGGGTTCTCCCTAGTCTGTCTGGAGAGGAGAGATGGGTTCTCCCTAGTCTGTCTGGAGAGGAGAGATGGGTTCTCCCTAGTCTGTCTGGAGAGGAGAGAAGGGTTCTCCCTAGTCTGTCTGGAGAGGAGAGAAGGGTTCTCCCTAGTCTGTCTGGAGAGGAGAGATGGGTTCTCCCTAGTCTGTCTGGAGAGGAGAGATGGGTTCTCCCTAGTCTGTCTGGAGAGGAGAGATGGGTTCTCCCTAGTCTGTCTGGAGGAAATGACTGCTCTTACACCCTGCACTCTCTCCTCTCCTCCACAATAAAAAAAATATCAATTTAAAAATATGGTAAAAAGCATCACGTTTTAAGCCACTTTGATCTCACCCGAGGGCAAAATCTGAGATAATGTTCTCTGATACGTTTTACTACGTTATGAATAGCATCAACCTTTACACTTACTAAATGTCAGGGCAGTTGCCCTGTGAGTGTTAGCATGGGCGAGCTACTTCTATTTTCCTCAAAAACCTTTCCCAGGTAATTGCATAGTTTCTCATCTGCAAGAGTATTTTGGTGGATTTCTTTAGGCATAAATGTTGGATGCATCCACAGAACAGAAAAATTTTAACTTCCAGCAAAGCTGTAAATGTCCTACACTGATGTATGGAAGGTGTCACCAAAGCATGATTTAACTTTTCTAGATGTTGAGATGCTCCACCGAGCAGGAAAGAGTCATTTCCTTTTTTGGAGTGGGAAAGGGGGTTAGTATAGTTTACACACACACACACACACACACACACACACACACACACACACACACACACACACACATACACACACACACACACACACACACACACACACACACACACACACACACACACAAATATCATGAACAGCAGTGCCTCTCTATAAACCCATAGTAATGGGACATGATGTCCCTGTGAATATCTCCTCTCTCTTTGCCCCTTCCCCCCTCCCTGCTGTCACCCACGACCAATTTGAGTGACAGCGGTCATCCTCCAATGACGGCTCATTAATCAAATGAAGTTGACACTGGGAGTGCTCAATGCTGTTACCATGGAGACAAGGAGGACCTCTCCTGTCTGTTTCAGCCCTACCCAGAGCACTGGCACGCAATACCAATGCCAGTCAATGCCAGTCAGCGTTGGCATGGTTATAAATCATAGTGATTAACTATAAACCAGAGATGTGTCCAATATGTATTGACTGAAGAGGAGTGAAGAGTGTCTGTGTGTGACCTGATATTGTGTCCTGGTGGAATGTGGAATTGATCAAGATGAATCATTAAATAACCCAACACCCATACCTTCACTCATACTCCCCTCCTTCTCTCCTCCTCTCTTTCTCACTTCCTCTCCTTCACCTCTACCTTGTTTCTCTGTCTGAAGCCAGGCTATAACTGTGTGTATCTCTCTCTCTCTGTGTAGATGACGAGGGTACCAGTGGAAGCCTGTGGCCAGTACTCCACCTGCAGCGAGTGTCTGGGCTCAGGAGACCCTCACTGTGGCTGGTGTGTCCTGCACAACATGTAAGTGCAATACAAAGCATTTTACATCAGTTTGAAGTTTTCTGAAATGTTTTCTACAATACTGCTGTCGAGTGGTATTGATCAAATGTGACTCATGAACAGACAGGTGGTCTGTGTTTGGCTGGGTGGGTTGAGTAGGGATGAGACGCCTGGGCCATGCCCAATGCACTTAGGGGCCTTACCGCCACTCCCAGACTCAGATAGGGTTCCTGGGGATAGGCATGCTGCCAGCCCCCCTCAGATCCATTACCAACCAAAACCCCTGGCCTCATTTACCTTCCAGAAACCAGACTCCTCTGGGAGTACAAAGACCATGATTACTGCCAGGGCACTGATGGACACAGGGAGACAGGACAGGGAGACAGGACAGGGAGACAGGACAGGGAGACAGGACAGGGAGACAGGACAGGGAGACATTACAGGGAGAGAGGTCAGGGAGACAGGACAGGGAGACAGGACAGGGAGACAGGACAGGGAGACAGGGCAGGGAGACAGGACAGGGAGACAGGACAGGGAGACATTACAGGGAATAGGACAGGGAGACATGACAGGGAGACAGGACAGGGAGACAGGACAGGGAGACATTACAGGGAGAGAGGTCAGGGAGACAGGACAGGGAGACAGGACAGGGAGACATTACAGGGAGATAGGACAGGGAGACATGACAGGGAGACAGGACAGGGAGACAGGACAGGGAGACAGGACAGGGAGACATGACAGGGAGACAGGACAGGGAGACAGGACAGGGAGACATTACAGGGAGATAGAACAGGGAGACATGACAGAGAGACAGGACAGGGAGACAGGACAGGGAGACATTACAGGGAGAGAGGTCAGGGAGACAGGACAGGGAGACAGGACAGGGAGACATTACAGGGAGACATTACAGGGAGAGAGGTCAGGGAGACAGGACAGGGAGACAGGACAGGGAGACATTACAGGGAGACATTACAGGGAGAGAGGTCAGGGAGACAGGACAGGGAGACAGGACAGGGAGACATTACAGGGAGACAGGACAGGGAGACATTACAGGGAGACAGGACAGGGAGACAGGACAGGGAGACAGGACAGGGAGAGAGGTCAGGGAGACAGGACAGGGAGACAGGACAGGGAGAGAGGTCAGGGAGACAGGACAGGGAGACAGGACAGGGAGACAGGACAGGGAGACATTACAGGGAGAGAGGGAGGGAGACAGGACAGGGAGAGAGGGAGGGAGAAAACGTGGGTATAGTGATAGCCCACACATAGTCTCTCTCTAACTCTCTCATTCTCTCTCTCTCTCTACCTCTCTCTCTCTCTCTCTCTACCTCTCTCTCTCTCTCTCTCCCTCTTTCTCTCTAACTCTCTTTCTCTTTTTCTTTCACTCACTCACTCTATTCTGTATACTTCTGGCCCTTCTTTGGACACTGTGTTAACTAACCTCCAGACGAGCTTCAATGCCATACAAACTCTCCTTCCGTGGCCTCCAACTGCTCTTAAATACAAGTAAAACTAAATGCATGCTCTTCAACCGATCGCTGCCCACACCTGCCCACCCGTCCAGCATCACTACTCTGGACGGTTCTGACTTAGAATATATGGACAACTACAAATACCTAGGTGTCTGGTTAGACTGTAAACTCTCCTTCCAGACTCACATCAAACATCTCCAATCCAAAGTTAAATCTAGAATTGGCTTCCTATTTCGCAACAAAGCATCTTTCACTCATGCTGCCAAACATACCCTCTTAAAACTGACCATCCTACCGATCCTCGACTTCGGCGATGTCATTTACAAAATAGCCTCCAATACCCTACTCAATAAACTGGATGCAGTCTATCACAGTGCCATCCGTTTTGTCACCAAAGCCCCATATACTACCCACCACTGCGACCTGTATGCTCTCGTTGGCTGACCCTCGCTTCATACTCGTCACCAAACCCACTGGCTCCAGGTCATCTACAAGACCCTGCTAGGTAAAGTTCCCCCTTATCTCAGCTCGCTGGTCACCATAGCAGCACCCACCTGTAGCACGCGCTCCAGCAGGTATATCTCTCTGGTCACCCCCAAAGCCAATTCCTCCTTCGGCCGCCTCTCCTTCCAGTTCTCTACTGCCAATGACTGGAACGAACTACAAAAATCTCTAAAACTGGAAACACTTATCTCCCTCACTAGCTTTAAGCACCAGCTCACAGACTACTGCACCTGTACATAGCCCATCTATAATTTAGCCCAAACAACTACTCTGCCCCTACTGTATTTATTTATTTATTTATTTTGCTCCTTTGCATCCCATTATTTCTACTTTGGACTTTCTTCCACTGCAAATCTACCATTCCAGTGTTTTACTTGCTATATTGTATTTACCTCACCACCATGGTCTTTTTTGCCTTTACCTCCCTTATCTCACCTCATTTGCTCACTTTGTATATAGACTTATTGTTCTACTATATTATTGACTGTATGTTTGTTTTACTCCATGTGTAACTCTGTGTTGTTGTATGTGTCAAACTGCTTGCTTTATCTTGGCCAGGTCGCAATTGTAAATGAGAACTTGTTCTCAACTTGCCTACCTGGTTAAATAAAGGTGAAATTAAAACATTAAAAAATTTGAAATTTGTTTCCCTCTTCTTCTCTCTTTCTCTCATTCACTGACTCACTCACTTTCTCTCTATCTATCTCTCTGTCTTTCACTCTGTCTCTCACCCTCTCTCACACACACATTGTCACTGCCAATCCCCCATACCCCCACTCCATCCCCCCCTCCACTGTATTGGAGTCAGAGATAGTGCTGGCTAGAGGCCCTAGGGGCCAGGTATATTTCCCACTCCACTTTAAATTGAAAATTGGATTCTTGTGCTCTTGCTGATCGCCCTGGGGTGGTGTGTGTGTGTGTGTGTGTGTGTGTGTGTGTGTGTGTGTGTGTGTGTGTGTGTGTGTGTGTGTGTGTGTGTGTGTGTGTGTGTGTGTGTGTGTGTGTGTGTGTGTGTGTGTGTGTGTCTCCACTCCCTACCCCTCCTCTGTGTATCGGTGGAGCACATCTCAGGCAGGTGTGCTTAGCACCTCCAGCCCTACACAGCCCTGCTGGCACACAGAGAACCATGGAAGGACAGAGAAGCTGCAGCTACTGTGACAGAGAAAACACAGTGGAACTAAAGCATTACACCATAAAGCACGGGGATGGGAGCGACAGACTGGAAGAGAGACAGAGAGATATACACTGAACAAAATATAAACGCAACATGTAAAGTGTTGTTCCCATACGCACAAAAAGCATATTTGTTTACATTCCTAGTAGTGAGCATTTATCCTCTGCCAAGATAATCCATCCACCTGACAGGTGTGGCATATCAAGAAGCTGATTAACAGCATGATCATCACACAGGTGCACCTTGTGCTGGGGACAATAAAAGACCACTCTAAAATGTGCAGTTTTGTCACACAACAAAATGCGACAGTGTGCAATTGGCATGCTGATTGTAGGAATGTCCACCAGAACTGTTACCAGATTATTTAATGTTAATTTCTCTACCATAAACCACCTCCAACATCGTTTTAGAGAATCTGGCAGTACATCCAACCGGCCTTAAAACAGCAGACCACGTGTATGGCGTCATGTCGGCGAGTAGTTTGCTGATGTTGTGAACAGAGTTCCCCATGGTGGCGGTGGGGTTATGGTATAGGCAGGTATGGTTTGGGATCCTGAGGCCCATTGTGTGTCCCATTTCTTTTAAGGTATTTGTGACCAACAGATGCATATCTGTATTCCCAGTCATGTGAAATCCATAGATTAGGGCCTAATGAATTTATTAAATTGATTGATTTCCTCATATGAACTGTAACTCAGTAAAATCTTTGAAATTGTTGCATATTGCGTTATATTTTTGTTCAGTATATTTACATAGTGCCTTCAGAAAGTACTCACACCCCTTGACTTTTTCCACATTTTGTTGTGTTAGAGCCTGAATTTAAAATTGATTAAATTGAGATTTTTTAGATCACTGGCCTACACACAATACCCCATCAAATTGATGGAAAGTGGTGTTGGGGGAAAAACATACATCATTATACAATCCATGTATACAAACAACAAGTGCGCGGTTAAAATTGGCAAAAAAACACACATTTCTTTCCACAGGGCCAGGGGGTGAGACAGGGATGCAGCTTAAGCCCCACCCTTTTCAACATATATATCAACGAATTGGCGAGGGCACTAGAACAGTCTGCATCACCCTACTAGAATCTGAAGTCAAATGTCTACTATTTGTAGATGATCGGGTGCTTCTGTACAGATTTTGTCAGACCTGAGCCCTGACAGTAAATCTCAGTAAGACAAAAATAATGGTGGTACAAAAAACATCCAGTTGCCAGGACCACAAATACAAATTCCATCTAGACACTGTTGCCCTAGAACACACAAAAAAACTATACATACCTCGGTCTAAACATCAGGTAACACCAAGTAATGCATGCAGAGCAGAATTAGGCCGATACCCACTAATTATCAAAATCCAGAAAAGAGCCGTTAAATTCTACAACCACCTAAAAGGAAGCGATTCCCAAACCTTCCATAACAAAGCCATCACCTACAGAGAAACCTGGAAAAGAGCCCCCTAAGCAAGCTGGTCCTGAGTCTCTGTCTACAAACACAAACAGACCCCACATAGTCCCAGGACAGCAACACAATTAGACCCAACCAAATCATGAGCAAACAAAAAGATAATTACTTGACACATTGGAATGAATTTACAAAAAAACTAGAATGCTATTTGGCCCTAAACAGAGAGTACACAGTGGCAGAATACCTGACCACTGTGACTGACCCAAACTTAAGAAAATCTTTGACTATGTACAGACTCAGTGAGCATAGCCTTGCTATTGAGAAAGGCAGCCGATGGCAGACTTGGCTCTCAAGAGAAGACAGACTATGTGCACACTGCCCACAAAATGAGGTGGAAACTGAACTGCACTTCCTAACCTCCTGGCAAATGTATGACCATATTAGAGACACGTATTTCCCTCAGATTACACAGACCCAGAAAGAAATCGAAAACAAATCCAATTTTGATAAACTCCCATAGCTATTGGGTGAAATACCCCAGTGTGCAATCACAGCAGCAAGATTTGTGACCTGTTGTCACAAGAAAAAGGCAACCAGTGAAGAACAAACACAAATGTAAATACAACCCATATTTCTGTTTATTTATTTTCCCTTTTGTACTTTAACTATTTTCACATCCTTACAACACTTTATTAAGACATAATGTACTTCCTGTGCCGACAGAGATGGCCGCCTCGCTTTGCGTTCCTAGGAAACAATGCAGTATTTTGTTTTTTTATGTATTATTTCTTATATTCTTACCCCAGGAAATCTTAAGTTTTATTACATACAGCCGGGAGGAACTATTGGATATAAGAGCAACGTCAACTCACCAACATTACGACCAGGAATACGACTTTCCCGAAGCAGATCCTCTGTTTGGTCCACCACCCAGGACGATGGATCGGATCCCAGCCGGCGACCCAAAACAACGGCGTCGCAGAAGGGGCAGACGGAGCGGTCTTCTGGTCAGACTCCGTAGACGGGCACATCGCGCACCACTCCCGAGTATACTATTCGCCAATGTCCAGTCTCTTGACAACAAGGTAGACGAAATCCGAGCAAGGGTTGCCTTCCAGAGAGACATCAGAGATTGTAACGTTCTTTGTTTCAAGGAAACATGGCTCACTTGGGATATATTATCAGAGTCGATACAGCCACCTGGTTTCTTCACGCATCGTGCTGACAGAAACAAACATCACTCTGGTAAGAAGAGCGGGGGTGTATGCTTTATGTTTAACGAGACGTGGGGTGATCATAACAACATACAGGAGCTCAAGTCATTTTGTTCACCTGACCTAGAATTCCTTACCATCAAATGCCGACCGCATTATCTACCAAGAGAATTCTCTTCGATTATAATCACAGTCGTCTATATCCCCCCCAAGCAGACACATCGACAGCCCTGAAAGAACTTCATTGGACTCTATGTAAACTGGAAACCACATATCCTGAGGCTGCATTCATTGTAGCTGGGTATTTTATCAAGGCTAATCTGAAAACAAGGTTCCCTAAATTTTATCAGCATATCGAAAGCACGACCCAGGCTGGCAAAACCCTGGATCATTGTTATTCTAACTTCCGCGACGCATACAAAGCCCTCCCCCGCCCTCCTTTCAGAAAATCTGACCACGACTCCATTTTGTTGCTCCCAGCCTATAGACAGAAACTAAAACAGGAAACGCCCGTGCTCAGGTCTGTTCAACACTGGTCCGACCAATCGGATTCCACGCTTCAAGATTGCTTCGATCACATGGACTGGGATATGTTCCGCATAGCTTCGGACAACAACATTGATGAATACGCTGATTCGGTGAGCGAGTTTATTAGCAAGTGCATCGGTGATGTTGTACCCACAGCGACTATTAAAACCTTCCCCAAACAGAAACCGTGGATTGATTCGCGCAAAACTGATAGCGAGAACCACGGCTTTTAATCAGGGCAAAGCGACTGGAAACATGACCGAATACAAACAGTGTAGCTATTCCCTCCGCAAGGCAATCAAACAAGCTAAGCGTCAGTATAGAGACAAAGTAGAGTCGCAATTCAACGGCTCAGACACGAGAGGTATGTGGCAGGGTCTACAGTCAATCACGGACTACAAAAGAAAACCAGCCCCGTCGCGGACCACGATGTCTTGCTCCCAGACAAACTAAACAACTTCTTTGCTCGCTTTGAGGACAATACAGTGCCCCGACACGGCTCGCTTCCAAAACCTGCGGGCTCTCCTTCACTGCAGCCAATGTGAGTAAATCATTTAAACGTGTTAACCCTCGCAAGGCTGCCGGCCCAGACGGCATCCCTAGCCGCGTTCTCAGAGCATGCGCAGACCAGCTGGCTGGTGTGTTTTTACGGACATATTCAATCAATCCTTATCCCAGTCTACTGTTCCCACATGCTTCAAGAGGGCCACCATTGTTCCTGTTCCCAAGAAAGCTAAGGTAACTGAGGTAAATGACTATCACCCCGTAGCACTCACTACTGTCATCATGAAGTGCTTTGAGAGACTAGTCAAGGACCATATCACCTCCACCCTACCTGACAACCTAGACCCATTCGAATTTGCTTACCGCCCCAATAGGTCCACAGACGACACAATCACACTGCACACTGCCCTAACCCATCTGGACAAGAGGAATACCTATGTAAGAATGCTGTTCATCGACTACAGCTCAGCATTTAACACCTAAGTACCCTCCAAACTCGTCATTAAGCTTGAGACCCCCGGTCTCGACTCCGCCCTGTGCAACTGGGTCCTGGACTTCCTGACGGGCCGCCCCCAGGTGGTGAGTGTAGGAAACAACATCTCCACTCCGCTGATCCTCAACACTGGGGCCCCACAAGGGTGCGTTCTCAGCCCTCTCCTGTACTCCCTGTTCACCCATGACTGCGTGGCCATGCACGCCTCCAACTCAATCATCAAGTTTGCAGACGACACTACAGTGGTAGGCTTGATTACCAACAACGACGAGACGGCCTACAGGGAGGAGGTGAGGGCCCTCGGAGTGTGGTGTCAGGAAAAAAACCTCACACTCAATGTCAACAAAACAAAGGCAATGATCGTGGACTTCAGGAAACAGCAGAGGGAGCAGCCCCCTATCCACATCGACGGGACAGTAGTGGAGAAGGTGGAAAGTTTTATGTTCCTTGGCGAACACATCACGGACAAACTGAAATGGTCCACCCACACAGACAGCGTGGTGAAGAAGGCGCACCAGCGCCTCTTCAACCTCAGGAGGCTGAAGAAATGTGGCTTGTCACCAAAACACTCACAAACCTTTACAGATGCACAATCGAGAGCATCCTGTCGGGCTGTATCACCGCCTGGTATGGCAACTGCTCCGCCCACAACTGTAAGGCTCTCCAGAGGGTAGTGAGGTCTGCACAACGCATCACCGGGGGCAAACTACCTGCCCTCCAGGACACCTACACCACCCGATGTCACAGGAAGGCCAAAAAGATCATCATGGACAACAACCACCCGAGCCACTGCCTGTTCACCCCGCTATCATCCAGAAGGCGAGGTCACTACAGGTGCACCAAAGCGGGGACTGAGACACTGAAAAACAGCTTCTATCTCAAGGCCATTAGACTGTTAAACAGCCATCACTAACATTGAGTGGCTGCTGCCAACATACTGACTCATCTCTAGCCACTTTAATCATTAAAAATTGGATGTAATAAATGTATCACTAGCCACTTTAAACAATGCCACTTAATAAATTGTTTACATACCGTATATTACTCATCTCATATGTATATACTGTACTCTATACCATCTACTGCATCTTGCCTATGCTGTTTGGCCATCGCTCATCCATATACTTTTATGTACATATTCTTATCCATTCCTTACACTTGTGTGCATAAGGTAGTTGTTGTGAAATTGTTAGATTACTTGTTAGATATTACTGCATGGTCGGAACTAGAAGCACAAGCATTTTGCTACACTCGCATTAACATCTGCTAACCATGTGTATGTGACAAATACAATTTGATTTGATTTGATATGACATTTGAAATGTCTTTATTCTTTTGGAACTTGTTCACTGTAAATTTGTATTGTTTATTTAACTTTTGTTTATTATCTATTTCATTTGTTTTGGCAATGTTAACTTATGTTTCCCATGCCAGTAAAGCCCCTTGAATTGAAATTGAACTGCAAAAAACAGAGAACACTGCTAGTAAGTGAGGAAAGAGTGACGCAGAGAGAGCTAGTGACAGAGGGAAAGAAAGGAGGGGCTGGTAAAGTGGTGTGTGTGCGTGTGCGTGTGCATGTGTGCGTGTGTGTGTGTATGTCTGGTTGACGTCTCAGGGGTGGAGAGTGCATTAGCAGACAGAGGACACAGCCTTGGTGTGTCTGTGTTGTTCCACCACTGGAGGTCAAAGGAAAAGTCACAAAGTGAGACCTTGTTTGTGTCATCTCTTCTCCTCTCCTTCAGTGTCTCACCATAGACTCTATTCATCTCTTTCTCCTCTCCTTCAGCGTCTCACCATAGACTCTATTCATCTCTTTCTCCTCTCCTTCAGTGTCTCACCATAGACTCTATTCATCTCTTTCTCCTCTCCTTCAGTGTCTCACCATAGACTCTATTCATCTCTTTCTCCTCTCCTTCAGTGTCTCACCATAGACTCTATTCATTTCTTTCTCCTCTCCTTCAGTGTCTCACCATAGACTCTATTCATCTCTTTCTCCTCTCCTTCAGTGTCTCACCATAGACTCTATTCATCTCTTTCTCCTCTCCTTCAGTGTCTCACCATAGACTCTATTCATCTCTTCTCCTCTCCTTCAGTGTCTCACCATAGACTCTATTCATCTCTTTCTCCTCTCCTTCAGTGTCTCACCATAGACTCTATTCATCTCTTTCTCCTCTCCTTCAGTGTCTCACCATAGACTCTATTCATCTCTTTCTCCTCTCCTTCAGTGTCTCACCATAGACTCTATTCATCTCTTTCTCCTCTCCTTCAGTGTCTCACCATAGACTCTATTCATCTCTTTCTCCTCTCCTTCAGTGTCTCACCATAGACTCTATTTATCTCTTCTCCTCTCCTTCAGTGTCTCACCATAGACTCTATTCATCTCTTTCTCCTCTCCTTCAGTGTCTCACCATAGACTCTATTAATCTCTTTCTCCTCTCCTTCAGCGTCTCACCATAGACTCTATTCATCTCTTGTCCTCTCCTTCAGTGTCTCACCATAGACTCTATTCATCTCTTCTCCTCTCCTTCAGTGTCTCACCATAGACTCTATTCATCTCTTCTCCTCTCCTTCAGTGTCTCACCATAGACTCTATTCATCTCTTGTCCTCTCCTTCAGTGTCTCACCATAGACTCTATTCATCTCTTCTCCTCTCCTTCAGTGTCTCACCATAGACTCTATTCATCTCTTCTCCTCTCCTTCAGTGTCTCACCATAGACTCTATTCATCTCTTCTCCTCTCCTTCAGTGTCTCACCATAGACTCTATTCATCTCTTCTCCTCTCCTTCAGTGTCTCACCATAGACTCTATTCATCTCTTCTCCTCTCCTTCAGTGTCTCACCATAGACTCTATTCATCTCTTCTCTTAGTTAGTTTGGTAGGTCATGCATGTTGCTGGGATGTAAACATTGAGTTGTATTTGTTGGTGTCTGATGTAAGGCTACACACAATGAGTTTTGTGTGTTACATCACATAATACTCGTTATGACACAACACAATCATTACACAATACTCATTATGACACAACACAATCATTACACAATAATCATAAAACACAACACACGATAATTTAAAGATATAACCATTGTCATAATAATAATAAGAAGAAGAAGATGCCAGTATTTGTGGATAAACAGAGGTGATTGCTGTTAATGGGTTAGGATCCCCGTTATATTTAGCAGAAGCAGCAGCTATTCTTCCTGTACTGATACACTGATAGACAAGGACAGTCACACACATTTAAAATACAACCATATACAATACAACAACAACAATTATACAAATAATACAACAAAAGTAATGTATGTGTTAGTGTGTCTGTGTGTCTGTGTGTCTGTGTGTTAGTGTGTCTCTGTGTTAGTGTGTCTGTGTGTTAGTGTGTTAGTGTGTCTGTGTGTTATTGTGTCTCTGTGTTAGTGTGTTAGTGTGTTAGTGTGTCTGTGTGTTAGTATGTTAGTGTGTCTGTGTGTCTGTGTGTTAGTATGTTAGTGTGTTAGTGTGTCTGTGTGTTAGTCTGTCTGTGTGTCTGTGTGTCTGTGTGTTTGTGTGTTAGTGTGTTAGTGTGTCTGTGTGTTAGTGTGTTAGTGTGTTAGTGTGTCTGTGTGTTAGTGTGTCTGTGTGTTAGTGTGTCTGTGTGTCTGTGTGTTAGTGTGTCTGTGTGTGTGTGTGTGTGTTAGTGTGTCTGTGTGTCTGTGTGTTAGTGTGTCTGTGTGTGTGTGTGTGTTAGTGTGTCTGTGTGTCTGTGTGTTAGTGTGTCTGTGTGTGTGTGTGTTAGTGTGTCTGTGTGTGTGTGTTAGTGTGTATGTGTGTCTGTGTGTGTGTGTGTGTGTGTGTGTGTGTGTGTGTTAGTGTGTCTGTGTGTGTGTGTGTTAGTGTGTCTGTGTGTTAGTGTGTCTGTGTGTGTGTGTGTTAGTGTGTCTGTGTATCTGTGTGTCTGTGTGTCTGTGTGTCTGTGTGTGTGTGTGTGTGTGTGTTTGTGTGTCAGTGTGTCTGTGTGTGTGTGTTCCCTCATAGTCCTCTCTGTTCCATGAGATGTTGTTTAATCAGTTTTTAAAGGTCACTTTGCTCTTTGCTGAGTAAATGGAGATGGAAGATAGTTCCATGTGATCATGACTCTGTATAATACTGTACGTTTCCATGAATTTGTTTTGGACTTGAGGACTGTGAAGAGACCCCTGGTGGAATGTCTTGTGGGGTATCTATGGGAGTCTGATTGCGTAGGTAATGTAATCAGGTGAATAGCAGCAGTTGGCTATAGACATGGGGTTCTGGCCTGTCACAGCCATTGGTGTGTGACTGCCAGCCAGCCAGCCAGCCAGCCAGCCAGCCAGCGTTATAGGTCTATTGACCTGGATGTCCTTAAAGGCAGAGGTAATTTATGGCCACAGATTGTTCTGTCAGATCGGGCCAGATACAATACCACTTGTCTCATCTATTCCTCCAAGCGAGCGCTCGCCAGCCTTGCTGCTGTCTTGTCCTGCAGTTGAATTAGTGTCAAGAGGAGAGGAGGAGGAGGAGAAGGGAAAATAACAGAAATTGGTCACTTACAGGCAGTCTCTCCACTGTATGGGGAACATGGATTAGAGAGGGGTTGGTTGGTACTACCCAGATGGGGCATAGATGGGTCTCTGGTCTGTACCACATCAGCCTCTCTGTCTCTTAGTTCTTATTTGATTGAACCCTTATTTCACCAGGTAAGTGTACTGTGAACACATTTTCATTTACAGCAACGACCTGGGGAATAGTTACAGGGGAGAGGAGGGGGATGAATGAGCCAATTGGAAGCTGGGGATCATTAGGTGGCCATGATGGTATGAGAGACAGATTGGGAATTTAGCCAGGACACCGGGGTTAACACCCCTACTCTTAAGATAAGTGCAATGGGATCTTTAGTGGCCACAGAGATTCAGGAGACCCATTATAACGTCCCATCCGAATGTCTCCAATCACTGCCTGGGAGCATTGGGATATTTTTTAGACCAGAGGAAAGAGTGCCTCCTACTGGCCCTCCAACACCACTTCCAGCAGCGTGTGGTCTCCCATCCAGGGACCGACCAAAACTGTCCCTGTTTAGCTTCAGCAGCGGGATGCAGGGTGGTATGCTGCTGGCTGTTCTGTCTGGCTGTTATTCTCTGTCTGCTGCAGTCAGGAAGTATTGAGCGTCTGCTGGTTGTTCAGTTTTCTGACCCTGTTCACCTTCTTCCTGTCTTTCTCTGCTCGGTCCTTCTCTCTCTCTCTCTCACTCTCGCTGTCTTTCTCTTGCTCTCTCTCTCTCTCTCTCTCTCTCTCTCTCTCTCTCTCTCTCTCTCGCTCGCTGTCTTTCTCTTCTTGCTCTCTC
>NW_021823086.1:42500-58432 GCF_901001165.1 Salmo trutta | reverse complement strand
GTTAGTAGTAGTAGTAGAAGGTAGTAGTAGTAGAGCTAGTAGTAGAGAGTAGTAGTAGTAGTAGGTTAGTAGTAGTAGAGCTAGTAGTAGTAGTAGAGTTAGTGTAGTATAGATAGTAGTAGCAGAGCTAGTAGTAGTAGAGCTAGTAGTAGTAGAGCTATTAGTAGTAGAGCTAGTAGCAGAGCTAGTAGTAGTAGAGATAGTAGGAGAGCTAGTAGTAGTAGAGCTAGTACAGTAGAGCTAGTTGTGAGTAGAGATAGTATAGTAGAGCTAGTAGTAGTAGAGCTATTATAGTAGAGCTAGTAGTAGAGCTAGTAGTAGTAGAGTTCGTAGTAGAGCTAGTAGTAGTAGAGCTAGTAGTAGCTAGTATAGTAGAGCTAGTATAGAGCTAGTAGTAGAAGCTAGTAGTAGCAGAGCTAGTAGTAGTAGCGCTATTAGTAGTAGAGCTATTAGTGGAGCTAGTAGTAGTAGAGATAGTAGTAGTAGTAGAGTAGTAGTAGTAGAGCTAGTAGTAGTAGTAGTAGTAGAGTTAATAGTAGTAGGTCTAGTAGTAGATCTAGTAGTATTTAGATAGTAGTAGTAGAACTAGTTAGTATATAGTTAGTAGTAGTAGTAGATCTAGTAGTAGTTTAGATAGTAGTAGTAAAGTTAGTAGTAGTAGTAGTAGAGCTAGTAGTAGTAGAGTTAGTAGTTGTAGTAGATCTAGTAGTAGTTTAGATAGTAGTAGTAGTAGTAGTAGTAGTAGTAGAGTTAGTAGTAGTAGTGGCAGAGCTAGTAGTAGTAGAGTTAGTAGCAGTAGAGCTAGTAGTAGTAGAGTTAGTAGTGGTAGAGGTAGTAGAGCTAGTTGTAGAGCTAGTAGTAGTAGAGCTAGTAGTAGTAGAGCTAGTAGTAGTAGAGATAGTAGCAGTAGAGCTAGTAGTAGTAGAGTTAGTAGTGGTAGAGCTAGTAGTAGCAGAGCTATTAGTAGTAGAGCTAGTAGTAGTAGAGCTAGTAGCAGTAGAGCTAGTAGTAGTATAGTTAGTAGTAGTAGAGCTAGTAGTAGTAGTAGAGCTAGTAGTAGCAGAGCTATTAGTAGTAGTAGAGCTATTAGTGGTAGAGGTAGTAGTAGTAGAGATAGTAGTAGAGCTAGTAGTAGTAGAGCTAGTAGCAGTAGAGCTAGTTGTAGTAGAGTTAGTAGCAGTAGAGCTAGTAGTAGTAGAGTTAGTAGTGGTAGAGGTAGTAGAGCTAGTTGTAGAGCTAGTAGTAGTAGAGCTAGTAGTAGTAGAGCTATTAGTAGTAGAGATAGTAGTAGTAGAGATAGTAGTAGTAGAGCTAGTAGCAGTAGAGCTAGTAGTAGAGCTAGTAGTAGTAGAGCTAGTAGTAGCAGAGCTATTAGTAGTAGAGCTAGTAGTAGTAGTAGAGCTAGTAGTAGCAGAGCTATTAGTAGTAGTAGAGCTATTAGTGGTAGAGGTAGTAGTAGTAGAGATAGTAGTAGAGCTAGTAGTAGTAGAGCTAGTAGCAGTAGAGCTAGTTGTAGTAGAGATAGTAGCAGTAGAGCTAGTAGTAGTAGAGATAGTAGTAGTAGTAGAGCTAGTAGCAGTAGAGCTAGGTGTAGAGCTAGTAGTAGAGATAGTAGTAGTAGTAGCAGTAGAGATAGTGGTAGTAGTAGAGATAGTAGTAGTAGAGATAGTAGTAGTAGAGATAGTAGTAGTAGTAGTAGTAGTAGAGCTAGTAGTAGTAGAGCTAGTAGCAGTAGAGATAGTAGTAGTAGTAGTAGTAGAGATAGTAGTAGTAGTAGAGCTAGTAGCAGTAGAGATAGTAGTAGTAGTAGTAGTAGAGATAGTAGTAGTAGTAGAGCTAGTAGCAGTAGAGATAGTAGTAGTAGTATTAGAGATAGTAGTAGTAGTAGAGCTAGTAGCAGTAGAGATAGTAGTAGTTGTAGAGATAGTAGTAGTAGAGATAGTAGTAGTAGAGATAGTAGTAGTAGAGATAGTAGCAGTAGAGATAGTAGTAGTAGTAGAGATAGTAGTAGTCGTAGAGATAATAGTAGTAGTAGAGCCAAGAGTAGAACAGGGTATAGGTCCCAAATACACCCTATTCCCCTATGGGTCTGGTAAACAGTAGTACACCACACAAGAAATAGGGTGGCATTTGAGACACATTCAGTAGCACTAGTGGTAGAATCAAACCACCTCCCTTTTCAGCACACGAGGGACCATGCAAGTGCCTAACTGCTTATCTGGGGAAAGACAAGTGCTGACCGGGACTACCAGCCAAATCCCCAGCCAAGCCACCACTACACTTCTCCCTGCAGTATAGTGTGTGTGTGTGTGTGTGTGTGTGTGCGTGCGTGCGTGCGTGCGTGCGAGCGTGACTGCGTGAGAGAGCGTGAGAGAGAGACAGAGAGAGAGACAGAGAGAGAGCGTGAGAGAGAGCGTGAGAGAGAGCGTGAGAGAGAGACAGAGAGAGAGCGTGAGAGAGAGCGTGAGAGAGAGCGTGAGAGAGAGCGTGAGAGAGAGCGTGAGAGAGAGCGTGAGAGAGAGACAGAGAGAGAGCGTGAGAGAGAGCGTGAGAAAGAGCGTGAGAGAGAGACAGAGAGAGAGCGTGAGAGAGAGCGTGAGAGAGAGCGTGAGAGAGAGACAGAGAGAGAGAGAGGCAGGACTGCTGTAATTATTGTCAACCTAATGGAAGACCGGAGGGACCGTATCATCAAACAGGCTGACGCCATGCGGTGTTGTCTGCCAACCGTACTGACAACACAACTCTCCACGGATACACACATACAGACACACACACACTAGACAGTGTGAAGAGGCTTGGTTCGTTCTGTGACAACAGGAGTACTGTGATGATTTGCTTCCATTCTATTAAGAACCAGGAGACGTTAGGCCCTACTTTAAGAATTACATTTGGGGACCACAAGGGGAAATTAAACTACGGGAATCTTTATGGTAAATCACAGCAGCATGGGATGGGTTAGCGGGTGATACTTCTAACCCCCTAATAAGATCAAGGTTCTGAGTCCCAAATGACACCCTATTCCCTATATAGTGTCCTATGGACCCTGGTCAAAATATACTGATATACATTACTAGGATCAGGTATCTGTCTGTTTTAATTACAGAACTGATCTACATTACCAGGATCAGGTATCTGTCTGTTTTAACAGAACTGATCTACATTACCAGGATCAGGTATCTGTCTGTTTTAACAGAACTGATCTACATTACCAGGATCAGGTATCTGTCTGTTTTAATTACAGAACTGATCTACATTACCAGGATCAGGTATCTGTCTGTTTTAATTACAGAACTGAGCTACATTACCAGGATCAGGTATCTGTCAGTTTTAATTACAGAACTGATCTACATTACCAGGATCAGGTATCTGTCTGTTTTAATTACAGAACTGATCTACATTACCAGGATCAGGTATCTGTCTGTTTTAATTACAGAACTGATCTACATTACCAGGATCAGGTATCTGTCTGTTTTAACAGAACTGATCTACATTACCAGGATCAGGTATCTGTCTGTTTTAATTACAGAACTGATCTACATTACCAGGATCAGGTATCTGTCTGTTTTAATTACAGAACTGATCTACATTACCAGGATCAGGTATCTGTCTGTTTTAATTACAGAACTGATCTACATTACCAGGATCAGGTATCTGTCTGTTTTAATTACAGAACTGAGCTACATTACCAGGATCAGGTATCTGTCTGTTTTAATTACAGAACTGATCTACATTACCAGGATCAGGTATCTGTCTGTTTTAATTACAGAACTGATCTACATTACCAGGATCAGGTATGTGATAATAACGCTAGCTAGACTTACTAGTAGGCTAGTTCTGTTGTGATAATAACGCTAGTTGTGTTGTGTCAGAGTTATGGCCATCCACCAAGCCAATAACTATATCTATAGGCTACATATCTATAGGCTACATATCTATAAAACGTTGGTGAGCATCCACACTAGACTAAAGTGTATCGTTCTACAGTCCTACACCTGTCAATCAACTGATTCAACACATCCTACTGCACACTGCCTATTAATGAGATTGTAACACAAGACCATTCAGTCTGTAGTGCAGAGATACTGGTTCAGACCATTCAGTGATTTCTGGGTGTGTTCATTGTTATAGTGACAACTGCAAATAATACTTCAATGAACATGTATGCACAATGAAGAAAATAGTATAGTGCCTTGGATTTAAATTGAGCAAATAAACGACAAATGCGGTTTAACCTGCACATCTTTTTACAGCATGTCATTGCCTCTTTGCTCAAGTGATTTGCAAGTGATTTCCATTTTTCTAAAGGTTGTCAATTCCTTTGGGTCTTCATTTCCACTGTGCTCATCTCTGTAGGTCCTGTGCAACTATACTGAACAGAAATATAAACACAACATGTAAATTGATGGTCCCATGTTTCACGAGTTGAAATTAAAGATTCCAGAGATTTTCCATATGGAAAAACAAAAGTTTATTCTCTCAAATTGTTGTGCACAAATTTGCTCACATCCCTGTTAGTGAGCGTTTCTCCTTTGCCAAGATAATCCATTCACATGACATGTGTGGCATATCAAGAAGCTGATTAAACAGCATGATCATTACACAGGTGCACACAGCTGCCTCCAATGTCGTTTTAGAGAATTTGGCAGTACGTCCAACTGGCCTCACGACGTATAACCATGCCAGCCCAGGACCTCCACATCCTGGTTCTTCACCTGCGGGATGGTCTGAGACCAGCCACTCAGACAGCTGATGAAACTGAGGAGTATTTCTGTAATAAAGACCTTTTGTGGGGGAAAACATATTCTGATTGGCTGGGCCTGACTCCCCAGTGGGTGGGCCTATGCCCTCCCAGGCCCATCCATGGCTGTGTCCCTGCCCAGTCATCTGAAATCCATAGATTAGGGCCTAATGAATTTATTTCAATGGACATATTTCCTTATATGAACTGTAACTCAGTAGAATTGTTGAAATTGTTACATGTTGTGTGAAGGACAGGCCATTCCCTGTGGCTCAGTTGGTAGAGCATGGTGTTTGCCACACCAGCTTGGTGTGTGCAACGCCAGGGTTGTGGGTTCGATTCCAACGGGGGGCCAGTACAAAAAAAAAGAAAATAAAAATTAAATGTATGCATTCACTACTGTAAGTCGCTCTGGATAAGAGTGTATGCTAAATTACGTAAATGTGTTTATATTTTTGTTCAGTATATTTACAGTGCATCAATGGAACAATGGAGGCATAACAGGCCAAAATAACACCAATGCACTCTCTCCTCAACTTTCCCAATCCTGCTTCTTTCCCTGAATAGGCTATTAGTCCTAGTTTTAAAAACATATACAAATAAATGTCCTATAGCTTTTGTAGTCTATAGCTTTTCCTGGGATTTCACGAGCAGAGGAACGGTTTATAGTGGAGAGGCTTGAGGAATGACCTTTTGCAGAGAGGCTTGATGAATGGCCTATTGCAGAGAGGCTTGAGGAATGGCTTTTTGCAGAGAGGCTTGAGGAATGACCTATAGCAGAGAGGCTTGAAGAATGACCTATAGCGGAGAGGCTTGAGGAATGACCTATAGCGGAGAGGCTTGAGGAATGACCTATAGCGGAGAGGCTTGAGGAATGACCTATAGCGGAGAGGCTTGAGGAATGACCTATTGCAGAGAGGCTTGAGGAATGACCTATTGCAGAGAGGCTTGAGGAATGACCTATAGCGGAGAGGCTTGAGGAATGACCTATAGCGGAGAGGCTTGAGGAATGACCTATAGCGGAGAGGCTTGAGGAATGACCTATAGCGGAGAGGCTTACGTAGCCTACAGCTGGAAGACACAGACTAGTTCAAGTATATTTGCTAGATATTAGGCCATTCACTAGTTCAATAAAAAAATAAATGAACAGCTGATGAAATGGCAGATCTGTAGTGCGTTCCTCCAGGCTGCGCTCTGTGGTCCCAGGCCACGCAGTCTTCCACTATGGATTAGGCCCAGGCCATGCAGTCTTCCACTATGGATTAGGCCCAGGCCATGCAGTCTTCCACTATGGATTAGGCCCAGGCCATGCAGTCTTCCACTATGGATTAGGCCCAGGCCATGCAGTCTTCCACTATGGATTAGGCCCAGGCCACGCAGTCTTCCACTATGGATTAGGCCCAGGCCATGCAGTCTTCCACTATGGATTAGGCCCAGGCCATGCAGTCTTCCACTATGGATTAGGCCCAGGCCACGCAGTCTTCCACTATGGATTAGGCCCAGGCCATGCAGTCTTCCACTATGGATTAGGCCCAGGCCACGCAGTCTTCCACTATGGATTAAGCCCAGGCCACGCAGTCTTCCACTATGGATTAGGCCCAGGCCATGCAGTCTTCCACTATGGATTAGGCCCAGGCCATGCAGTCTTCCATTATGGATTAGGCCCAGGCCACGCAGTCTTCCACTATGGATTAGGCCCAGGCCACGCAGTCTTCCACTATGGATTAGGCCCAGGCCACGCAGTCTTCCACTAGGGATTAGGCCCAGGCCATGCAGTCTTCCACTATGGATTAGGCCCAGGCCACGCAGTCTTCCACTATGGATTAAGCCCAGGCCACGCAGTCTTCCACTATGGATTAGGCCCAGGCCATGCAGTCTTCCACTATGGATTAGGCCCAGGCCATGCAGTCTTCCATTATGGATTAGGCCCAGGCCACGCAGTCTTCCACTATGGATTAGGCCCAGGCCACGCAGTCTTCCACTATGGATTAGGCCCAGGCCACGCAGTCTTCCACTATGGATTAGGCCCAGGCCACGCAGTCTTCCACTATGGATTAGGCCCAGGCCACGCAGTCTTCCACTATGGATTAGGCCCAGGCCACGCAGTCTTCCACTATGGATTAGGCCCAGGCCACGCAGTCTTCCACTATGGATTAGGCCCAGGCCATGCAGTCTTCCACTATGGATTAGGCCCAGGCCATGCAGTCTTCCACTATGGATTAGGCCCAGGCCACGCAGTCTTCCACTATGGATTAGGCCCAGGCCATGCAGTCTTCCACTATGGATTAGGCCCAGGCCACGCAGTCTTCCACTATGGATTAGGCCCAGACCATGCAGTCTTCCACTATGGATTAGGCCCAGACCATGCAGTCTTCCATTATGGATTAGGCCCAGGCCTACGTTTTTAGACAAGAACATGTTTCTACCTAGGCTACAACAACACAGTGCAATGAGAAATGTATTATTGTCATCAAGTGAATACACAGTTATTGTCCATAGACTGTAAAACGGCAGTGATGTGGGCTAATTTTAATAATTACTCACACCCAGGCAGTGTTGCCAGCTAATTTTCAGGGTGAGTTGCTAGAGGCAGGTTGATTTGTTGCTGAAAGTTGCTAAATGACGTCGTGATGTCATTGCGTGAAAACGTAAAACTGCGTCAGTACGTAGAATACACAATAACGTTACTCAAATTGACTGGCCGTCTCTGCAACAAAAAAATATGATTTGACATTTGTTCAGGTACAGACTCCCACTCTTTTCTGTACTTCTGGCTGTACAATTTTGATTGAAACTTGTTGATTGATGTTGTAAATTCTGTTCAAGATCAAACATTCGTGACCAACTATATCCATTGGGGTTTGGCTCGTCGAAGCCGTGCTACTGCTGCTGCAGTCAGCCAACAATGATTTTGCAATTTGCTGAAATCGCTGCTGGCTGTGGACGAGCTGAGCGCCTGCTGGTGACGTCACTCACAATGCACTTTTGCGGCAGGGCACGTGTGTTGTTTTATTTATTTGTTTATTTCACCTTTAGTTAACCAGGTAGGCAAGTTGAGAACAAGTTCTCATTTACAATTGTGACTGAGCGTGTGACAGAAAAACATTGTTTTTGTGTCATTTAGAGGGGAAAATGCATTTTAGCGTTTGAGTCACTTTTCAAAAGTTGCTAAAAGTTCCAAATATATATTTTTTAAAGTAGCTAGATTTGTTGCTAGGTGCTGTTTGAAGAAAAAGTTGCCAGGGTAGTCTGAAAAGTTGCTAAATGTAGCAACAAAATTGCTAAATTGGCATCACTGCACCCAGGGGCGCCGTATGGGGGGAGAAATCAGGACGATTCTAAGGGCCTGTGACTGACAGGAGCCTTAAAACATTATTAGAACATTAGGTTAAAAAACAAAAAAATCAACATTAAATTATTTACCTATCATCATTAATAGAATATTTATTTACAATCTACTAATAAAACTAACGTTTTCTTTTTATTTTCTTGGTTTTGGTTAAAAGTAAACATCCAAAGAGCCTCTGTATTGACCAACCCCCCCCCCTATTTACATGAAATGGTTCGGTCCGGCCCAAACCGGGTGCGAACAGTACTCGCTAGCAGTGAAATTACGAGTGAGGAGTGTCGGTGGAGCATCATGTCTCAGGTTCCTAAAGATAAATCTGCCTTCCAAAAACGAAATGAAAGAAAGACAGGAGAGAGAAAAGATAATAATCCAATAATTCACAAAGGAAGGAGGGTGTCGTTCCGTGAGTGGTGGAAATTAACCTGTTAGCTTAGTCCATAGTGAAATAGGCTAATTTTGTTCACCTAACATTAGTTACTTATTATCTTCACAGAAAATTCAGAGTGTTTACATTTCGCTCCTCTTTTAGCCAATAATCAATGCAGGAAAACTTTCAGCAAGCTAATTCATACTGAATCAGTTGTCCCTGCCCCTGCCTGGAGCCAGGCCCAATAGATGCATCTTCAGGCTCAGCAGCCTGTCTCTCCATCCCCCTGAACCAGCCCTGTCTCTCCATCCCCCTGAACCAGCCCTGTCTCCCATCCCCCTGAACCAGCCCTGTCTCCCCATCCCCCTGAACCAGCCCTGTCTCCCCATTCCCCTGAACCAACTCTGTCTCCCCATCCCCTGAACCAGCCCTGTCTCCCCATCCCCCTGAACCAGCCCTGTCTCCCCATCCCCCTGAACCAGCCCTGTCTCCCCATCCCCCTGAACCAGCCCTGTCTCCCCATCCCCATCCCCCTGAACCAGCCCTGTCTCCCCATCCCCATACCCCTGAACCAGCCCTGTCTCCCCATCCCCATCCCCCTGAACCAGCCCTGTCTCCCCGCCCCCCTGAACCAGCCCTGTCTCTCCATCCCCCTGAACCAGCCCTGTCTCCCCATACCCCTGAACCAGCCCTGTCTCCCATCCCCCTGAACCAGCCCTGTCTCCCCATACCCCTGAACCAGCCCTGTATCCCCATCCCCCTGAACCAGCCCTGTCTCCCCATCCCCCTGAGCAAGCCCTGTCTCCCCATCCCCCTGAACCAGCCCTGTCTCCCCATCCCCCTGAACCAGCCCTGTCTCCCCATCCCCATTTCCTGAACCAGCCCTGTTTCCCCATCCCCCTGAACCAGCCCTGTCTCCCCATCCCCTTGAACCAGCCCTGTCTCTCCATCCCCCTGAACCAGCCCTGTCTCCCCATCCCCCTGAACCAGCCCTGTCTCCCCATCCCCCTGAGCAAGCCCTGTCTCCCCATCCCCCTGAACCAGCCCTGTCTCCCCATCCCCCTGAACCAGCCCTGTCTCCCCATCCCCCTGAACCAGCCCTGTCTCCCCATCCCCCTGAACCAGCCCTGTCTCCCCATCCCCCTGAACCAGCCCTGTCTCCCCATCCCCCTGAACCAGCCCTGTCTCCCCATCCCCCTGAACCAGCCCTGTCTCTCCATCCCCCTGAACCAGCCCTGTCTCCCCATCCCCCTGAACCAGCCCTGTCTCCCCATCCCCCTGAGCAAGCCCTGTCTCCCCATCCCCCTGAACCAGCCCTGTCTCCCCATCCCCCTGAACCAGCCCTGTCTCCCCATCCCCCTGAACCAGCCCTGTCTCCCCATCCCCCTGAACCAGCCCTGTCTCCCCATCCCCCTGAGCAAGCCCTGTCTCCCCATCCCCTGAACCAGCCCTGTCTCCCCATCCCCCTGAACCAGCCCTGTCTCCCCATCCCCCTGAACCAGCCCTGTCTCCCCATCCCCCTGAACCAGCCCTGTCTCCCCATCCCCCTGAACCAGCCCTGTCTCCCCATCCCCCTGAACCAGCCCTGTCTCTCCATCCCCCTGAACCAGCCCTGTCTCTCCATCCCCCTGAACCAGCCCTGTCTCCCCATCCCCCTGAACCAGCCCTGTCTCCCCATCCCCCTGAACCAGCCCTGTCTCCCCATCCCCCTGAACCAGCCCTGTCTCCCCATCCCCCTGAACAAGCCCTGTCTCCCCATCCCCCTGAACCAGCCCTGTCTCCCCATCCCCCTGAACCAGCCCTGTCTCCCCATCCCCCTGAACCAGCCCTGTCTCCCCATCCCCCTGAACTAGCCCTGTCTCCCCATCCCCCTGAACCAGCCCTGTCTCTCCATCCCCCTGAACCAGCCCTGTCTCTCCATCCCCCTGAACCAGCCCTGTCTCCCCATCCCCCTGAACCAGCCCTGTCTCCCCATCCCCCTGAACCAGCCCCGTCTCTCCATCCCCCTGAACCAGCCCTGTCTCCCCATCCCCATACCCCTGAACCAGCCCTGTCTCCCCATCCCCCTGAACCAGCCCTGTCTCCCCATCCCCCTGAACCAGCCCTGTCTCCCCATCCCCCTGAACCAGCCCTGTCTCCCCATCCCCATTTCCTGAACCAGCCCTGTCTCCCCATCCCCCTGAACCAGCCCTGTCTCCCCATCCCCCTGAACCAGCCCTGTCTCCCCATCCCCCTGAACCAGCCCTGTCTCCCCATCCCCCTGAACCAGCCCTGTCTCCCCATCCCCCTGAACCAGCCCTGTCTCCCCATCCCCCTGAACCAGCCCTGTCTCCCCATCCCCCTGAACCAGCCCTGTCTCCCCATCCCCCTGAACCAGCCCTGTCTCCCCATCCCCCTGAACCAGCCCTGTCTCCCCATCCCCCTGAACCAGCCCTACTCCCAACTGAAGAAGGAGGTGAGCAGCATTGTGTTGAATGACATGTCCGCTGGCATAATTGCAGGTACTGCAATGCATTGAGGACAGGAAAACATCTCACTTGGCACAGAGGCAGCCAATATCAAGAGGTTTAAAAGGAAGAGATGCAGGCTCTTAGAGATGGATGGGAGTCTCTCCTGTCTGAGGCAACACTGATTGCAGCTCAGGACCAAAAACACTCACAAACTTTTACAGATCCACAATCGAGAGCATCCTGTCGGGCTGTATCACCGCCTGGTACGGCAGCTGCTCTGCCCATAACCGGAAGGCTCTCCAGAGGGTAGTGAGGTCTGCACAACGCATCACCGGGGGCAAACTACCTGCCCTCCAAGACACCTAGAGCACCCGATGTCACAGGAAGGCCAAAAAGATCATCAAGGACAACAACCACCTGAGCCACTGCCTGTTCACCCTGCTATCATCCAGAAGGCGAGGTTAGTACAGGTGCATCAAAGCTGGGACCGAGAGACTGAAAAACAGCTTCTATCTCAAGGCCATCAGACTGTTAAATATCTATCACTAACATTGAGTGGCTGCTGCCAACATACTGACTCAAATCTCTAGCCACTTTAATAATGGAAAAATTGATGTAATCAATTTATCACTAGCCACTTTAAACAATGGCACTTTATATAATGTTTACATACCCTACATTACTCATCTCATATGTATATACTGTACGCTATACCATCTACTGCATCTTGCCATCCTGCTGTAATGTATCACTAGCCACTTTAAACAATGCCGCTTTATATAATGTTTACATACCCTGCATTACTCATCTCATATGTATATACTGTACTCTGTACCATCTACTGCATCTTGCCTATGCTGTTCAGCCATCACTCATTTATATATTTATATTTACATATTCTTATTCATTCCTTTACACTTGTGTGTATAAGGTAGTTGTTGTGGAATTGGTAGATTACTTGTTAGATATTACTGCATGGTCGGAACTAGAAGCACAAGCATTTCTCTACACTCGCATTAACACCTGCTAACCACGTGACCAATAACATTTGATTTGATTTGACAGTGAAGCAAAGGTGTTTCGGGACGCACTGTTTATCTCTTACTGCTATGGACAACGTCATGTGACTTGGACACTAGGTTTGACACCACTGTTTATCTCTTACTGCTATGGACAACGTCATGTGACTTGGACACTAGGTTTGACACCACTGTTTATCTCTTACTGCTATGGACAACGTCATGTGACTTGGACACTAGGTTTGACACCACTGTTTATCTCTTACTGCTATGGACAACGTCATGTGACTTGGACACTAGGTCGAACCCACAACCCTGGCGTTGCAAACACCATGCTCTACCAACTGAGCTACAGGGAAGGCCGTATTCCAGAGATCCTACACCTGAGTTTCAACAGGAAGTAAGACACCTGAACACTGTATATGCTGCCACTTTCCCCCCTAACTTGTCCCCTCTTGGTCTCCTGAATGCAATTTGTAAGATGCAGCTGCAAAGCATTTTTTGGAGAATTGCGCATTGCTTTATGTATATTTTGCACACTGCCTGTGACTGTTGCTGGTGGCGAGAGAGCTTTCAGAAAAGCTAAAACTGATAGGGGAAAAAAACGATTTGACGTCCACTATGTCCCAGGACAGGCTTTGCAGTCTTGTCGTGCTGTCCATTGAAAGTCAGTTCTTCAGGACTTCAAAGACTTGATCAGTGACTTTGCTAGCAAGACGGCTCAGCGCTGGGCTCTCGGTGAATAAGGCTGAGCAAGGGCCAGTGATAACTGTTAAATGGCATGGCTATGGCTATTGGATCACTACACACATGATGCCCACAGGCTGAGAACAGACTGAGAACAGACTGAGAACAGACTGAGAACAAGGCTGAGAACAGGCTGAGAACAGGCTGAGAACAGACTGAGAACAGACTGAGAACAGGCTGAGAACAGACTGAGAACAGACTGAGAACAGACTGAGAACAGGCTGAGAACAGACTGAGAACAGACTGAGAACAGGCTGAGAACAGGCTGAGAACAGACTGAGAACAGACTGAGAACAGGCTGAGAACAGGCTGAGAACAGACAGAACAGACTGAGAACAGACTGAGAACAGACTGAGAACAGCCTGAGAACAGCCTGAGAACAGACAGAACAGGCTGAGAACAGGCTGAGAACAGACTGAGAACAGACTGAGAACAGACTGAGAACAGGCTGAGAACAGACTGAGAACAGGCTGAGAACAGGCAGAGAACAGGCTGAGAACAGACAGAACAGACTGAGAACAGACTGAGAACAAGATGTATCTCAAAGTAATGGCTGGATTGACCATAAAACCTGTTGTTCACAATGAAGACTCCCAAGTGCAAGAAACCTGTTGATTTGGTGACCTCTTGACCTTTCCTCTAGCGCCACCATCAGGCCTTTTCATTTCCATGTTGTTTTCCATTTCCACTTTTACAGCTGTTTATTGTCTAGTTGGTGTGTGTACTTAGTTCAACAATCTACTGCTGATTTTAGTATTTTGTTTATTATATCATTCTATAGATGATAATGTAAATGTATTTTATTTTAAAGAGGTTAATGTATATTTAAGTTATATTTATATTATTCAAGACATTTTTACCATTAAAATTTACATTTAGACCCGTAAAAGATGGCCTTTAGCACATTTCTTATAGAGGGTATCAGTCTTGCATCAAATAGTGAATTCCTCTGTATGCAGAATGTTGCATACGTGTCTGCACAGTGTTATATTTTCACTGCTCACTGTCAGTAAATATCTCACAGTAAATATTGGGACTACAAGAGAGTTGCAAGCCAGCAAAGCTAGAATTATTTAAAGCTTTGAATGGGTCGATTGGGTTCTGGAGGTGTGTGGTTACAAGTAATTGCGCAGGGGGTTGGTATGGCCTGTGGTGGTGGGGCCCCAATGTGATATCTTTTCATGTGGCCCCAAAAATCCCTGGAGGCTCCTCCTGCTCACACCTCCTGTTTGTTACATGCTGCATTAACAGCATAGGACAAGCAGACTACACCTGAATATGTAACCGTTTGGATCAGTACGTGTCCAGAAAGGTACATTAGAAGGTTTCTCATAGTGGTGTAGGCCTGTTTTTGTCAGGTTGTAGCCAGGTGTTTAGAGAGGCCTGTTTTTGTCAGGTTGTAGCCAGGTGTTAAGAGAGGCCTGTTTTTGTCAGGTTGTAGCCAGGTGTTAAGAGAGGCCTGTTTTTGTCAGGTTGTAGCCAGGTGTTGAGAGATTAGACACATTAGGTCCAGGTACATTAGGTCCATGTACATTAGGTCCAGGTACATTAGCTCCACAGGCACATTAGGTCCAGGTACATTAGGTCCACAGACACATTAGGTCCAGGTACATTAGGTCCAGGTACATTAGGTCCACAGACACATTAGGTCCAGGCACATTAGGTCCAGGTACATTAGGTCCAGGTACATTAGGTCCAGGTACATTAGGTCCACAGACACATTAGGTCCAGGTACATTAGGTCCAGGTACATTAGGTCCAGGTACATTAGATCCAGGCACATTAGGTCCAGGTACATTAGGTCCAGACACATTAGGTCCAGATACATTAGGTCCAGGTACATTAGGTCCACAGACACATTAGGTCCAGGCACATTAGGTCCAGGTACATTAGATCCAGGTACATTAGGTCCAGGTACATTAGGTCCATAGACACATTAGGTCCAGGCACATTAGGTCCAGGTACATTAGGTCCAGGTACATTAGGTCCAGGCACATTAGGTCCAGGTACATTAGGTCCAGGTACATTAGGTCCAGGTACATTAGGTCCACAGACACATTAGGTCCAGGTACATTAGGTCCAGGTACATTAGGTCCAGGTACATTAGGTCCAGGTACATTAGCTTCAGGTACATTAGGTCCAGGTACATTAGGTCCAGGTACATTAGGTCCACAGACACATTAGGTCCAGGTACATTAGGTCCAGGTACATTAGGTCCACAGACACATTAGGTCCACAGACACATTAGGTCCAGGTACATTAGGTCCAGGTACATTAGGTCCAGGTACATTAGGTCCAGGTACATTAGCTTCAGGTACATTAGGTCCAGGTACATTAGGTCCAGGTACATTAGGTCCACAGACACATTAGGTCCAGGTACATTAGGTCCAGGTACATTAGGTCCACAGACACATTAGGTCCAGGCACATTAGGTCCAGGTACATTAGGTCCAGGTACATTAGGTCCAGGTACATTAGGTCCAGGCACATTAGGTCCAGGTACATTAGGTCCAGGTACATTAGGTCCACAGACACATTAGGTCCAGGTACATTAGGTCCAGGTACATTAGGTCCAGGCACATTAGGTCCAGGTACATTAGGTCCAGGTACATTAGGTCCAGGTACACTAGGTCCAGGTACATTAGGTCCAGGTACATTAGGTCCAGGTACATTAGGTCCACAGACACATTAGGTCCAGACACATTAGGTCCAGACACATTAGGTCCAGGCACATTAGGTCCAGGTACATTAGGTCCAGGTACATTAGGTCCGGGTACATTAGGTCCGGGTACATTAGGTCCAGGTACATTAGGTCCAGGTACATTAGGTCCAGGCACATTAGGTCCAGGCACATTAGGTCCAGGTACATTAGGTCCAGGCACATTAGGTCCACAGGCACATTAGGTCCAGGCACATTAGGTCCAGGCACATTGGGTCCAGGCACATTAGGTCCAGGCACATTAGGTCCAGGCACATTGGGTCCAGGCACATTAGCATGACAGTAATGTGTATTTTGTCATGATGTATAAGTTAACAGAAACATGCTAATGCAGGGATTTCTAGTGGCGCCCATATGAATTATGTTAATGAGGGAGCACGGAGAAAACTTGTATCCATAGTTTCCACGTTTGGCTTCCGTGTTTTAAAAGCATTTCGAAAAATGAGGAGGATATGTTAAGAGACAAAAGTGTATTTTGAAAGTCGCATGCTAATACTACTAAAACTCATGTTTCTGCATAAATATTGTATGTGAGGGATATTTGG